>NW_019384775.1:439620-464770 GCF_000671375.1 Centruroides sculpturatus
ATATTTTTTAATTTATTCAAGATAGTGTTACAGATATTATGTAATAACTATATCAAACTAATTGATTAAATCTATAGATAGTTATATGTTAATAAGTCGTTATGAAATACTAATAATGAAAACCTATTAAGCTTTTTACAGGAAAAAATATTTTTAATTTAGTCAATTCACTTCAAATATATTTAAAATAAATCCTGAAACTTAAGTTTATATTCTTTAATGTTTATTTTTTATTATAGATTTAAATAAAAATCTACTAACTTAAATCACGAAAGCAATGTATCATCATACTGAGATATTTTATTTTCTATTCCTTAGTTTACTTTAAAAAATTTCAGAACTTTAAAAGTAAATGTAACATTTTAGCATTGGAATGATTGAAGATAATTTATGAAAAATTGTAGTATAATAGAATAAAATCGCAAAATCTCCGCTATCTCAGTAATAAATATTGAACAAAATACGGATAGTCATAAAAACAAATTTTATTGCATTACCGACCAATATCTGATGTATTAAAAATTGAAAGTATAGTACTTTATAAAATAACTTAGTTTAACTATTAAGTTCAATATAGTCTATGTAAAAAATACATGGTAAAAGTGTTCATAACTAAAAACAAAATAATCATCATAAAAATAATAAATAAGATTTAATTGACAGTAATTAAACATTTTAGGATAAAATAATTTGAGAAAATTATTCACTTTTTATAAAAACTTTTTACAGGTCTAATAAAGTCTTTAAAAAACGCACATTTACAATGGGAGTGTATCTATGTATTTAATCGATAATAGGAAATTTAATAATGATCACCGACGACCTTGACCTAATTTTGGGGGTCACGCAATCACTGACTTTTTAACCATTGAAGATAAGGAGAAAAATTCAAATTACATGAGTTATAAAAAAGAGCCCAGTTATGCATAGAACAAATCTCATTTCAAGCATTCAAACGAAAACTACCAAGAAATCCTAAAGGATTATGGCGACGCCTTCGTCCCACCGTTCATAAGCGTTTGAGATGATAACTGCAATGTTGTTTTGCATCACTTGCGTAACGATAAAGGCAGATTACATCTTTCAGAATATTTCAACCTTTAAAAATTCCTTCATATCATTCATCAAAAATTAAAAGTATAACATTAACGTAAGAGCGACTCATCAGCCACGCTGATGTTATACACTATAAAAGGTAAAAGACGATCGTTTTCAATCATTTTAATTAGCATATTTATAACGAGAATTGCGCTTAACAGTTCTTTTCCTATATCTTGTAATTTGATTTTTTTTTGGCCTTACGTCAGTAATGACGTCGGCGGTCGATGTTTACAAACTTGGTGATGAAAGAGATTTTTCTTTTTACACATATCATTCATAGTTTTTATTGATAGGCGTATTTAAATATATAATTATTTCGAAATAACTCTTATGATTACGTGCTAAAAATAGATTTTTTAGCCATTTATATTATAATAATGATATTATCAATTAATAACCTTTCAAATATTTTTAATATTCATCTTTAAAATAATGTTTCTAAGTGTTTACGGGATATAAAATACAATATATTTTAAATGAATATAGTACTTTAGCGGATTATTAAACTTAGAAACGTTACCGTAATAGAAACAATGAGAATGAATGAGTGGATAGAATGCAATTTTTTTTTATTTGTTTATTGTTATATCTTTTTTCATTCAATTTATGTCTCATAAAGACAGATTGTTGTNAAATATTTGTTAGAAATTTTTCTTGAAAACTAAACAAAATTTTATAATAGCACTTTGAAGTAGTAATTATTTACATTACATCTCGAGACAAATTCAACATTATAATAATCGTGTTAAGTTCAAAGTTATCGTTGAAGTTTAAAGTTAATTGTAATTATTAAAGGAAGAATGTAAGAGAGAGGGAGTTATTTTAGTGTGAACTCGTTATAAAAAAACTTTAAAAATTTTTATAATCTTTAATCCAAACTATCAGATTTATATAAAACTATATCTGCAAATGCCAATCAGAGAGAAGAGAGAGAGAGAGAGAGTGTGTGTTTAATTTCATTACAATAACATTATCATTTAAAAGTGATATAGGCTACACATTTAGGCCTATAATTTAATGTTTTTACAATAAGAATTATTAATATCAATCAATATTTAATAAATTTTAGCAATGAAAAACATTACAGATTCTGCGAAAATCTCGAGTTATGAAAAGTATTACAAATTATTTATAATAAAAATTACTTACTTCTTACTTAAGCTATAAAATTAATTGTTAATTCAATTAATTACAATTAATAATATTAATCTTATTTAATATTATACTTTTTTATATTGTTGTTTTCATAAATAATATATGATGTCATATTTAATTGAATAATGTATTTTTGCTTAATGAGAAAAACAAGCAATAGTGAATTTTTTAAAGGTATAACATCTTTTAAATAAAATATATTTTTGCTTTTATATTACTCTGTTCCATTTTACACTGAGTAATTAACTGCTTTTTTTATTAATGTTTTAAAATTAAAACATAAATAAGTACGTTATTAATATAAATAGGTAAAAGAAGTTTGCTTCGTCGAATATATTCTAGTTATTTTATCTGATTAATTAAAATATTAACATTGCTAGACTGAAAAAAAAAAGATATGGCATTAAGTAAAACAAAAGTCTGGCATCGTTACAGGGCAACAATATACGCTTTACCTCATCAATTGTAGAGCTGGTTATCGTGTAAACTTGAATTAAACTCATTCAAGATGTAGAAGATGATAATAAATGTAACAATCTCATCGAACCAGAGAAGTATATTGAAGTCTAATCCAAAAAGAATCTAATTTTAATGGTCCAAAAACGACAGACACTTTACAAAGAATACAGTATTTGGGTAGTATGAATGTATTGTCAAATTTCTGTAATTTGCTCTAAATATTTAACCTATATGTGATATTGATATTTTTCTTTAAGTTCTATTTCCCTTCAAATCTTGATTAATAACAAAAGAAAAAAAAACTTAATTTATAAATTTTGTTTACTATAAAAATTCAATTTAAGAAGTGATTTATAATTATTCAAAATAGTAAGCATAAGATCTATACAGAATCTAAGATGTGCAATAATTGTTGAAGAACTTTTACACCAAAATAATGAAAGAATTAAATTCGAGATAGATTATGTATTAAATATTAGATATACAAATTAAGAATCAATTGACATATTAATAAATATGCGATTAAGATAAATAATAAATTATTTTAAGATTTATTTTAAAAATATAGAATTTGATATAACTATTTTTCAAATTATTTGAGCAAATGTTTATCTCATGTACCGGTATTCAAATAGATATAACAACGTTAAATTTAATTTGATTTTTATATTAATTATTTAATTTATATTTCATATAATATTTGTCAAAATAAAAGCTTATAACAACATTAAACAATTATAAATATATGCCAAATATGCGTTAACATTCGATAGGCCTATAAGATTTATTAATGTTAGTTGGATTTTCCGTTCAACATTTAATCATAGATCTATTGTAAGTAAAGTACAATGCATGACTAGAATAATTTTACTAACGTTAGGCCTACAATTATCCGATATGGTCACGGCTATTAATGATGAATTTTAGTATATGATTTAATATATTTTCTATTCATTGTATTTAACATAGAATGAGTTATCTTATATGCAATGAAATAATTATTAGAATATCTCTAATTTAAAAAATAATAAATTCCCCTGTTTGTTTTTAAGCTAAATGTTCCACTTTCCATTAAAAAATAAATAAACGAATTACTAGATGTGGCAAAGTTATTTTGCTGAATGTTATACAAAAAAGTCCTGATCACCTTCGATTTAATATTAAAAAATTACGAGGTTCTTTAGTTCTAAATAAACTGTCCTTTAAACAATATTTTTCTATTAAATATAAATTTTCGTCTATAATAACGTATCTTTTATTACAAGGACTTATTATACTGGCACTACAGAAATATTACAAAGTTTTACAGAAAAACATTTTTTTATTTTACTTAATATACCTGGACACATACATTGTTTTGCGTTTCGGACATTCCTCAGCAGGTACTTTTGTATATTAATTTTAAGGTTTTCCATTATATTAATCTTTTGTATATTAATTTTAAGGTTTTCCATTATATCGCATAGAAAAGGATTAAATCTTTTTCTATGCAAAAATTATTTAAATTATGTTATACAGTATAGAAAAAAAGACAATAATTATCGTTTGTAATTAATCGTTTAAATAAAAATATAAATTGGATTGAATTGGATTGATGGACTAAGATAACGCAACACATGGGCAATCTCCAAGGGAGTGCACCTCCCTGGAGAATTTTCTATGGGAAATCTACCCCTAATTAAGTATTAGATACGTGAAGAAAATCCGATAACTCCACGCAGTTCATTCATCAACGAGACACCCCGCGATTAACTATCATTATTCAGTAAAATATGAATTACAAAACATTTGAATCCGCGGATCGGCTCAGAAATTTTCATGGGTGAACTCACTCAGATCTTCCGGTTTCGTTTCTAACCATGCTTTCTTCTTTATTGTGGACTGGCCTAACACATGATAGACAAATGAAAAAGGCCATTTCAATATAACAGGACAGAAACAATATAAGGAAAACGATGTTCATCGTTTCTACCAAAACAAATTCAGCCATATAAATTTTCAACATGTCGTAAACGAAAGCCAATTCATTTTTTTTAAAGTATAAACATTACTCTTGAGTAAATATAGTAATAGTAATAAATATTTGTAATTTATTGGTGTTTTCTTTAATAGTTTCGTAATATTAATTCATAATGTTAACGGTTAGATAAATAATTATTTTAAAAAGTGCTTTATACCTTTGCTTATTTTTAGGAAACTAAACATTTTTTTTAAACCAACAATAATTTTAACAAATAATGCTAAGCCCTAAAAAATATGAAATTATTACTGTTTAATTAAAGTTCGAAAAGATATAGTGAACAATGTATTTATTGTAATAATATAGCATAACATTTGTATATAATTGTTTGTTAATTTTTGAAAATATGCTTTTATAATTTAGGATATAAATATAATTTGAGTTTTTAAAAATTTGATTCAGTGGACACATTAAAGTAGACGATGATTCGGAAAGAAACATCTTTATTTTCTATATATTTTGTTTTTCACATTAGTATTTGTAGCGAGAAAATATTAATAATCCTTGATGTAAAAATAATTATTGAAAATTTTCTTTTGCAAAGAGATATTTGTTTTAATTTTAAAATATTGTTGCCTTTACAGTAATGTTTTTCCCTCTCTGTTTTATCAACAGACTGATTATTCTAGGATTAGGAAAATTCTGTTAATGGCCCAATGTGATTGTTTCGATTCCCATGATATTAAGGTAGTAAATGTAATATTTCCTTGATTATTATTGAACACTTGTTTTTCCTACATGTTAAAGAAATTTATCATTTATATTTTTATTTTATTGTCTAAAATATTTTATTTTTACTATATTTTATACATTTCTTTTATCACATAGTCATTCCATATCATTCTTCATTATATTAAATTATTAATTTGTGGGTCGATTCAAAAACGTGAGTATATAATATAGGCTAGTAATTTAAAGTTAATCATCAACAAAAACAATACGTTAAATGAATATTTATACAGTTTTTCCTGTATTTGATCAACAAATGGATCATTCTTAGGAAACTTTCCAGAATTGTCTGATAAGATTAATTCAAATATTTTCACTGTGGTATTAAGGTAATAGTAATATTTTCTTAGCTATTATTAAAGACTATTGTTGGCTAAATAGTAAAAATTATTATAATTAAAGGTAATATGAAGTTTATTAATACAATAATAATCAACATAAAATGTTAAAAATAATAATGTTAAAAGAACATTTTTCTGAGACTGCATTTGCTGGCATGTAAGGTGTCCTTAAGAAAGTGTAAAATATGGCGTCAGGAAGTTTAAACAACTAAATTTCTGTTTGCATATTATAAATACTTTTACGTATTTTCTGTCGAAAAGTTTAACTGCTTACTGAATATTATGTTTTTGTCCACGTTAGATATTATTGTAATCAGGGCTGCGGAGTCGGTAAAAAAAAACACATTTGACTCCGACTCCCTACTTCGGCAAAATTAAATACAAAGTCATTTTATGGGGGCGGAGGCGCTCATAGGGGGTACCCTACTCTGAAAGGAGCCCCAAATACTTTTATAGTTAGTATTTTTAATATTTAACTTACATTAATATTTACTTGTATAAAAAAATTAATTTTTAACAAATATTTAATAACAGGAGAAAGGAGGCGATAAAATTCTTCATATACATATATTCGACAGCATTTTCACTTTAATTTCACCCTTTCAGAAGAGTTACTCCAACTAAAAAGTATGAGATCTAGCCACTTCAGTCCCTTGTTCAAAAAAGAAAAATATGTACTCTGATCAATTAGTCTGGCTCATTCAGAAAAATGGAGTACTTATTTAGAGCAGGGATAATAAAGGAATGATTCAAAAATATTCAAATTCAATTGGGTCAAAATAATTTAACTACTAAACACAAATACTACAAAGAACACTATATATTTAATAAATTAAATTGATGCATTTTGTATGTAAAATAAATGAATTATAACAAAATACAAAAAGATTTAAAAAAAATTAATAAATATATAATAAATTTTCTTTCATTTAAATAAAAAAACTAAAGTAAATTTAAAATGCGGGAGTCGGAGGCGACACATTTTTTCTGACTCCGACTCCGACTTCACAGCCCTGATAGGACTTGTTACACCAAGAGAAGAGAATCACACAATATTTTAATATAATATAAATGTATACATTAAAGATATTTTAAACCATCAAAGTGGACAAAAGCATAATATATATAATTAAGGACAAGAAGCACGTATCAAAATGAATACTGAAATTCATAGAAACTTTCCACGAACACTAAGTTTTTCTATCATTTCTTAACATTACTGACACTTGTTAAAAATTATTTATGTTGTAAATAAATAAATAAATATACATATAATGACTGTATTTAGGACATTCAAACTTTCGAATATTTGCTTCACATATTAACAGATAAATTTAGCATACGGAATTTAAATATGACTTGGTGTATCATAACGTATTTTTACAATAGTTCAAAGTAGAATAAATACTTACAAGTTAGTAGTTTCATTCATAATTTTAAAACAAGATTTGTTTTATGCATAATTGATTTCTCTCTATAACCTTTATTTTGATTTGTTTATTTGTCTTTAACGGTTAAAAGTTTAGTGATTGTTTCATTTCAAAAATTGTTAAAGACAATTATTTTGAATTTTTATTTCTCTAGAAATTATTGAATTTTAATAAATTTTTGGGGAATTTTTGATATAATTAATGGTTAATTAACAAATAACTTATATTAAATTAAAGCATGAATTAGGTAATAGTTAAAAATTCTGAAAAATAAATTCAATATATTTCGTTTCTTGCTATTTTTATAGATACGTTTTTTTTAAATGTATATTGTTTCAAAGGATTTGCGTTGGAAAATTTGTAATTTGAATAAGTTTGCAGCACTGAATAATTTGAAGTATATATACTTGCTAAATCAAATTGAATTGATGTTATAATTTTAAGCACAAGTTATACAGTTATATACTTTTAAGTACTTTTTATGAATGTAGCAAATGGAAAATTCCAAAATGTGTATTGTTAAAATGGAGTAGTGCAGTAATTTTATGGAAATGTAATAAAATAGAAGCTGTAAATTTTGATTAATAAAAACAGTGATTGCAAGACATGCATTGGTTGGTGTTGGAAAGTTTCTCTAGAATTTATAATTTAACGAGTAGTAAACAAAATACTGTATAAACTTTTGCATATAAATGTCATGTCCATCAAAAAGGAAGCAGATACGACAAAGACAACAATGGAAAAAAATATTATGTTTTGGCTCCAAATGCATCTGGTTCCTTTCTTTTGGTGGATATATAATTCATATTTTGAATATTTTTGTTCCTAACAATTTCAGTCACTCATTACACGAATAATTGTTAATTAATTGTACTGTATATACTGCAAGTTCTCCTCATAAATAACAATTCACAATAAAAAAAAATATATATATTTATACCCGAAATTGAAATCAAACACGCGATCTCCCAGACACGATACAACACTTTAACAAATTCTACTACTAAAGTAATTAAATTGAAATTTGTTATTAAAAATATTACATGAATAGAATGCCATTTCAACTTGTATCAAAATTTTGGATTTTTTTATAAGGTAATTGATTTAATTTTTATAAATAACAATATTGTATAAACCACTCATTCTGAACAAATTTATATTCAAGTTCAAATATATTTTTGCATTTTTACCTGGGAATCTTTTTATTTAATTGATTAAATATAAATATTAAAATCATTAATATAAGATATTATCAAATAATTATTCATAGAAAATCACCTTCTTCCTCAGTTGTTTTTAAAAATAAAATAAGAAAAATTGTTAGGTTTATCAACAGATATTATCATTTAATTATCAATATAAATATTTACTTGATAAACCTCTCACATTCTCAAATGAAACGATAACACAGACCCGATAACTAATAACGCTCGTTATCAATATAACTGTCATCATAGAAATTTTTAAGATATTTTTTCCAATATAAGATATCGTCATGTAGTTTTTATTTATAGATTTAATATAAATTACAGACAAAAAATTAAAACATAGTATTTTTAAGATAAAGGTCCATTTTAAAAAAAATTACCATATATTTGTGTAAAACAATAATTTAATCATTTATGATATTGTGATATATCTTGACTTTGGGTTCATGATTTTGAAAATAATTTTGGCAGATAACCAATTTTACTGAAAAAATAAGATTAGAAAAGAAAATTTATCGATTTTATATCAAATACTTTTTAATCTCCTACAAAATTTTTAGTTTTTTTTCAATGTCATGTTTAAAAATTGAAAACCAAAATATCCAGTTTTTAACTTTTTTATTTTTGAATATTTAAAATGTTTGAAATATTTTCACGATAAACTTATAATAAATACATCTTTTAAAGAGGATTTTTACAGTATGCGTGCTTTTCTTTATTTCTCGTGACTAGAATTTTAATTTTTCGTGAGTTTTCTTACATAAGAGTACCTTTACAAAAGCATTTATATTAATGTATTTAAATTAATTATTTTATAAAAATTACTGCAATAAAATTAAACACTTTTATAGATTTTTATTTATTAATTAGTAATAAGAAATAAATTCGTAAATAATTAATTTAACTTTCATTAATAACAGACAGGCTACATCATTGATGTATTAATTTTAGGATTCCTAAAACTTTACCTAACCTTATATAGAATGAGCCAAATTTCTTGGGAGTGTTTTTTTTAATGAAGTATTTATTTTTAAATAAAAATTAATGAACTAAATTTGCAAGTGATAGTTTAATTTGTAGTAATTTATGATTTTTAGATTAATTGTAAAAAAATTAAAAAATTAATTAGAATTAAAAAGTTATAAAAGAAAACATAACATTAATACATAATATATATTAAATAACCTAAATAAACTCTAATTTTATACAAAATAACTTAAACAATTGCATATATGAATATAAAACTTGTTTTCTCTTACCGCCTTATCAACGCTATGTATTATATAATTGTTAAATTGCAACGAAATATAATAATTATAATATTCATTCAATATTTCTCTTCTTACAATCTTAATTATATTTCAGAAATCATGTAAACAAGCTAATTCAATAATTTCTAATGGTAAAAATTAATAAAATACTATCAACTGAATTATTAATATAAAAGAAAATGTTTAATTAAATAAGTAGATATTGTTACATCATTTGTTTTTATGGTATTTGAATTACTAATTTTCCTATTTGCAGGTGGATTATAGATAAAACAACGGATGTTTAAATATTAAACAAAATTAATTAAGTCTATATAAAAAAGCTGTATTTGAAAGAAGAATAAACAGAATTCTATTTACTTGTAAATAATAGATAAACTCATACTTTATTTTTATTAGGATCAAATGTTTTTCTTTCCTATTACTGTTTTAAAATATTTATAAATCGAGGATCTTTCTCCTAAATTTTACAGAAATACTACATAATTATCAAACACAATAAACAATTATTTTTTTCTAGTGAACAAAATTTATATAAATCTACAATGCACTACGCAAATAAAATTACATATATTAAATCTGTACATTTTATTTTTTAAATAAACATTATAAAATATTTTTCTAACTATTGTAAGTATTATTACTATATATTGGTATTCCTGTATGTGCCAGTAATATTTCAATGACTTATGGGAATATCGCTGGCCTTCGGAAACTCGTATTATTCAGATTGAATGTTTTTAAAAGAAAAATTGATTCGTAAAAAGTTTTATTTGATTTTTAATGAATTATGGGATTCGACAGAATCTTATTCAGCTGTTTTTGATTTAACAAGTAAGCAAAATTTAATAGAAATCGAAAGATAAAGATATAAAAGCATTGGAAGAGAACTGACGAACAGTGATGATAGATGGATCTGAATACAGTTTTTGAAAGCAGTCAATCACGTAAAATATATCGAAATGGAATTTTTGATAAAGTTATCTGTATTTTAATGTAAACCCAGATGTAGACATGAAAACTATTGCTTTATTTTTTGGAATTTATGTTTCATTTTCGAAATCTATAAAATTGTGTACCTTAAATAGTGTAACGTGATATTATTCATAAATGTATGTTATAATATTATTTAAATTAAAGAAATATAAAATAGTAATATTTAATATTTGTAAAATGCTTTATTTATTAAAATAATTTTAGTATTATAAATGTTATGGCTTTGTTTTGTTGTATTTGTTATAAAGAGAATTGATTAGTTAGTTTTATTATTTATTAGTATTTATGAATGTAATTATTACAATCTTTTATTTATTAACTGTTACTCATTAATAAAACAAATATGGTTATTAGTCTATTTTAAAAATACCATTTTGAAACAGAGAAAATTATTAAATCGTGATGTTTAGAGAGATTTTTAATTTTTAAATTTAATTAAAACTTAATGTTTCAATTGGAAATAAAATAGTTTATTTGTAAAATAAAATAATTCAATATAGCCTCATTAATTTTTATAATTATAATTTGTTTGTTGTTTATCTAAAATTCACAATAAAATGAAACATAAAGTTAGTTTGCTTTATTGTAAATTTTAAATTTCTAAACAGTTAAGTTTAAAAATTTATTATTTATTAAAGAAAACTTAAACGAAAGAAATTCTATTAGAGTTTATTGCAACTTATTGTTAAAAGCAGCAGACAACTTTATGCTTTTCAATACAGAAAAGCATAAAGTTAGTATTGTCTTGCATTTAAAAAATAAATAAAATAATTTAAATTGTTTGCAATCGTCCAATATAGTTTATTATTATTTAATGTTTAATTTATGCATTCGCTTTTGAATAAAACGCTAAAATATTGTTGATAATGTATAGTACTATTATTATCACATTGAAAATTAATAAATCTATATTTCTTTAATTTTATTATGGTATAACTTACTTTTAACTGTTAATTTGATAAGATATCATTAATAAAGATGAACTTTTTCATTACATACAATTATTAATTTTATTTCTAAAAACTTAATGAATTAAAATTAATCATCCTTTTATGTTTAAACAATGTAACTTTCCAATTTTATTTTTAAGAAAATAATTTCTTTAATACGAAAAGTTTAAATCATACCGATTAAGTATAATTAATGTTCGTAGTATTAACTTAAATTATTTCTTTTATCCATGTCATTAATAGGAGCCTAAATATATTAAATTTAATAAAGGATATAGAACAATTCCGGGAATAATGAATATGGCGTATGCATTCAGAGATCATTAATTATAAGAATTATTCTCAATCAGGGAAAATCTCTTTTCTGAATCTACAGATGTCTGTAGAATTTAAACGAAGGATTGCTTCGATGAGGGATTAATTTGAAGTCTTATCTTTGCAGCAGACTCGTTAGCTGCTTCCTGTTTGTATTGTGCTAGAGTATATCCAAGGAAATGATTAACCCCTAGTTGAAGCTTGCTTACATTGAGGAATTATGATGGATTTTGTGAAAACTTCTAAACATTTCGCATTTTGCCTGATTATCTTACTATAATATTAATTAAATTCTTCACATAGTTTACATATTGTTGAAGTTTTATTCCTCTGTAACGGTTTATAAACGTTCTTTAACTTATAATGGTATTNAACTAACTAATAACAACTTTAACTTATAACTAAACATAATTTTGTTGAAAGTTAACCACACTTTTTTTCATTTTAACTTCGAAATAAAAACATTAAACTTGATATATAAGATTCTAAAGTGAATTCTGAGGAAATTAATATCTAGCTAATGATTTTTGGACATTCAAATTGTCATTCAGAGAGTCAAAAGTTGTTCGGACTTTAATTGTTACGAGGTTAAAAACCTATTAAAAATTCGATTTTTTTAGTAATTTAATTCTTTAAAAATATTGAATGAAAAATACATTATTAAATATTTGAGAAATAATTACGAAATTATAAAAGTATAAAAAATAAACTGATTAATTTATTGTATTGACATAATTTGAATTAAAATGTACTGTATATTGTAATTCTGCATTTCAAACAGGAAATTTTAAGAAAATTAATTGTCAAAACGTTAAAGTTTAAATTCTTATTGTAATGGTTCAACATGAAAATATAAAGAAAGGAAAACACAAAATATTTTAGGAAAGAAAACCGATCAGTACTGTTATTTTAATAAATAAAATATAAATGTAGGCTATTAAATAGACCAATAAATTTATATTTTATTACTCGATATAATGGTAAAATATAATAAATGAGTAATGTACTGTACATACAAATTTAGACCATCATCCACAAATAATATAAATTTTTAAAATAATTTATACAATTTACTATAACAGTTTACTTTAACTTGGCTATATTTACTATATATATATATATGTTGTTTTTATAAATATTTAATTTACCAATTATATTTAATTTTCTACATTATTTTGATTTTTTACATTTCAAACTACTTAAGTCACTATATTTTACTTTACCGTTTTTTTTAAAATAAAAATGAGATGAAAACATATAACTTATAAGACATTTTAAACAAAATTAATTCATAATAAGCATTATAAATTAAATAGAAGTAAGGAAACTTTTATTTTTAAGTATAGTATAGTCCAAAACTTTGATAAAACAGATAGTATTACATCAGGGATAGAATTTCCTATAACACCTTAGGACAGCTTGGAAATCCAACATGAAAAATCTCTTTTCATTTACCCTGTGCTTATGTAACCGAGATGCTGTCAAGTTCAATATTTTCCCTTCGCTTGTAGTTATGGAAGCTTTCACAACTAATTTTCCCTCAATGAAACATTCTGAACACGCATTTTCTAACTGTGGAATCATTAAGGCGGATGACTAGCAGGAAAGTTTAATATCTAAACTTTTATACTTTCCTTGTCATGCGGTGCATGTTTCAAATATTTAGCTGATAAATTATCTCTTTTAAGCTTTAATTCACTGTAATTTAGATAATAATACACACAATACTATAAAATTTTCGAATAAGAATAACATTTCTGTTTTACATTTTATGTGATAATATAATTTATATGAATTTAAACATCTTAATATTTCTATATTATTTCTTATATTATTGAGTTAATTATGGGACTAANAAATGCCAATCAGAGAGAAGAGAGAGAGAGAGAGAGTGTGTGTTTAATTTCATTACAATAACATTATCATTTAAAAGTGATATAGGCTACACATTTATAATTTAATGTTTTTAAATTTATTTTTATATCCTTAAAAAATCGCAAGATTTGAAATTATTAGTACAGTTCATTTATTTCAATTTAAAATTCAAAAATTTATTCATGACATTTAAATATATGAAAGCTATTTTCGAGGGGGAATAGATTACTTCGTTTATGATTTGAAAAAGTATGCATAATAAAGGAAGAAATGAAAAAATTTTAATAGAATTTTAGTGCTTAGGCAGTGATTAATGATAAAATATTGTTACATTATAACAAAATTTTAGATTTAATAAAAGAAACGAAGATGCATTATATTACAATTTATTGTTTACAGTGATTTTAAATATATAATTTTATTTGAAATAATGAACTGTTTTAGAAAGGGACAACATTCATTCAAATACAAAATAATACTACTTTACAACACAATAAATATTCCAACAGGGAAAAAACAACAGATTTCAAGGACCATTACAAATGGCATGTAAATCCATAGACACACACAAAGTCTGCTTTATACGTAGACTGCTCTGGGCATCATCAGCACGACAGTACAGAAAAAATTTTTTTACTGGTGGACCAATAACAGAATAGTATTTACTAATCAATCGGGAAAAAAGAAATCAAATAATATGGGAATTAAAATAGGCTATATCATTGTGTTCCTAGTGAAAACAACGAACTTATTTTAATCCGCACATTACATTTTAATAAATTTATTAAAAAACCTTTTATTTTTCAAACTTTCATATTTGAATTATCTCTTAGTATTAATCAGTCAAAATGAATATTATTATTATTATTATTATGTAATAAACAACAATAATATTAATTTTTTCATTATTAGGAAATAATGAAATACGACATCGAATAATATAAAAATTTGAGAAAAACTAAATAATTTTTATGAATTAATACAAATAAATAAATAAATAAAAAGAAACTTTAGGTTTGTAAAATACCTTTCATTGAATTTTGTGATTTAATTTTAAATGTTAGTGAAGTTTTAGTTCTTTAATATGATAGGATTTGTTTCAATAAAACCACTCTAAAGCGTTTAATAGATTTTTTCAAGAAAATAAATATATAATGTAATAATAATTGCAATTAAATAATTAAAAGTTTTGAAAGTAAATGAATAATCTTCTAATTAACAATTTTTGGCATTAGGATCGATTAGTAGGATTTATTATATTTCGACTAATATTACTATAACAGTTCAATATGGATAGGTAAAAATTTGTTTTCACTTCTAAACTAGTAAAAATATAAGCTTATTTCATCTAAATTGTGAGCTAGTAGTTTTCCCAAAAGGCTACTATTACTGAATAACAGAGGTTATAAATTATGTTATATTAAAAATACAAGAAGTTGACATTTACAGATCAATATAGTTTGAAACTCAACTTACAAAACTGTAGAGATCTTTAAAGAGAGAAATTTCAGATATCGAAGCCAAAATCAATATTATTTATAAAAAAGAAAGTAAAGAAAATTAAATAAACTTTCTGTTTTAAATTTTATATTTATGTTAGGCCTATATAAAAATTAATTTCTAAAATGTTAAAATTATTATAAAAGCTAATTTACATATTCTTCTTTTTTTTTAATTTTTATAATTTATAAAACTATGTTTTATGTTTTGAAAAAATTAAGCATCATTGTTTTCTGTTTTGTCTAATTTATTTTAAGTTAGTTTCTAAAGAAGTTATTAAATTGCTTTATTTCTCTCTTGAAAAAGAATTTTTATATGAAGAATATAATGATTCTTCAGATAAAAATTCTTTTTCAAGAGAAAAATTTGAATAATAGTGAAAAAAAAGCTGAANTGTGATTTAATTTTAAATGTTAGTGAAGTTTTAGTTCTTTAATATGATAGGATTTGTTTCAATAAAACCACTCTAAAGCGTTTAATAGATTTTTTCAAGAAAATAAATATATAATGTAATAATAATTGCAATTAAATAATTAAAAGTTTTGAAAGTAAATGAATAATCTTCTAATTAACAATTTTTGGCATTAGGATCGATTAGTAGGATTTATTATATTTCGACTAATATTACTATAACAGTTCAATATGGATAGGTAAAAATTTGTTTTCACTTCTAAACTAGTAAAAATATAAGCTTATTTCATCTAAATTGTGAGCTAGTAGTTTTCCCAAAAGGCTACTATTACTGAATAACAGAGGTTATAAATTATGTTATATTAAAAATACAAGAAGTTGACATTTACAGATCAATATAGTTTGAAACTCAACTTACAAAACTGTAGAGATCTTTAAAGAGAGAAATTTCAGATATCGAAGCCAAAATCAATATTATTTATAAAAAAGAAAGTAAAGAAAATTAAATAAACTTTCTGTTTTAAATTTTATATTTATGTTAGGCCTATATAAAAATTAATTTCTAAAATGTTAAAATTATTATAAAAGCTAATTTACATATTCTTCTTTTTTTTTAATTTTTATAATTTATAAAACTATGTTTTATGTTTTGAAAAAATTAAGCATCATTGTTTTCTGTTTTGTCTAATTTATTTTAAGTTAGTTTCTAAAGAAGTTATTAAATTGCTTTATTTCTCTCTTGAAAAAGAATTTTTATATGAAGAATATAATGATTCTTCAGATAAAAATTCTTTTTCAAGAAAAAAATTTGAATAATAGTGAAAAAAAAAGCTGAATTCAAATTTTAACTTAGAATTATGAGTCTATTAAAGGAAGCTTTTGAAATTTTGTTTATACATTGTGTGGAATTTTATAAATTGTTGGTCTCAGTTAATCCCGTACAGTACATAAGATTACACAACTATTTCTCTTCTGTAAGAAAAATTCACTTTGGCTTACTACATTTTAACATTTAATACATTCACTAACCAAAGCTATTTTTCTTAAAATTGTTACAAAACAATTGAATTATTTGAACTTTTGAACGTTCAAAACGTATACAATTTATTTTTTTTTCCGAATTAAAATAATTTTTATAAAATTATTAAATATGAAACTTGTGTAATTCATGTTTAGTGTTTAAAATATACAATTCATACTTATATATCTGCAGCAATAAAACTGAGTAGACTAACAATGGTGATTGATACAAAATGAATAAAATTTGATAAAACGTAAAGTCTTTTAAGTTCGTAAAATAAAATATAAACAAATTTTAATCTGTTATACTCTATTATATTCAAATTATTTGATTTTTGTAATTTTAAATTATAACTTTATTAATTTATAAATAAATATAACTTAAATGATAGGCCTCATTTAATTTACAGAACTTATCTCAAAAAGACCGTATTCGTTAATATGATTAAAAGCGATATCAGTGATAACGATTCCAATTTTCTAGGGATCCTCTTAGCTTATCAGAATCATCTTCTAATTGATCCCTTAAGATTTTTTCGTGCTGCTTACTTTATCTATGCTTACAGAAATCCATATATAAATGATTCAATCAGTCTTATGACACTGAGAAAATGGAATATTTTGTAAGATATAAATATTGTTAGAAATGAAGATTTTAAATATAATTTACTTTACTTTTAGTCATAATGTATTAATTTAATTTATTAAGTTAATGAATTTTTCCAGTAGGAACTTATATGCCATTAGACTGAACAAGAGATAAATTTTATAAATGAAATTACGATCAGTTACACAACAATTTATGCTTTGTTATCTGAACTGATTTTTCTCCCATAAATATCTCTAAAAGGTTGTACATTAGAAAGACCAGGTGGAAATTATGGCTATAGGAATGCTGTCAATCCAGGCTAAACATGAGATAACTTACCACACCTGTTATGTACGATATCTATTTTTTTCCTCACAGATAAAGATCTTAAATTTATACATTTAAAAAATTTTAAATGGCACCTTTATGAAAAAAAGACACCAAGGAACAACTGAATGTTTTATACTTCAGTTAACCGTATAATTCATGGCAATATAAAGGGCTATCGACCCGTCTGAGTCAGCGATGTGAGTAAACGGTCCATTAACACAATCCAGTCATTTCAAATGGTAAACAGTTTCTTAATACAACATCCGGCCCTGAACATGTGGCCTTCTTTATAGAGCAGATGGACACAATATGAGTTAGAAACCAATGCTACTACGTACATTTTTCTGAATGAACTCCTTATCACAAAGTGGAACCTATAAAATATGATTAAAATAGTCATTTTACATGAATTAAAAATTTAAAAATTGTCATTAATAAACGTATAATAATTTAATAATGTTTAAATATTTTTATTCAAATTTATTATTATTATTATTTTGGATAATTAAATTATACTCTTAAAAAATTAGAATTGTTTGGTTTTATAAAAATTATTAGAAAAAAATATTATTATATTAATTGTTTGAACTGAGTATTAGAATAAAAACTTTATAAATATAAAAGAATTTATGAAGGAGTACGAGATGTCTTTTTAACTCCCGAATTCCGCTGTCTTTGACCTTTCAGTTGACCTCATCAAACTTTTACACATATTACAGAAAATAAATCAGTAGAGTTTCAATTAAAGTAAGTACATTTAAGTGAGAATAAGATAACTTATTCAATATCACTATTTTTTTAAATAAATTGATATAATGCATATTTGGTGTTTTATAACAGTCGTCATCGTCAACTTCAGCTTTTAGGAAATATAAATGACCGGAAATTTTTCTGACCTTCTTTCATAAATGTAGGCTGAATTTCCTAGTAGGGAAGTAGAAAAGCCAACATGTATACGCCCTAAACCATTCACTAACAGGCGAAAACAGATGTTTGGGAATGCTAAAGAATGACGAAGTGTAATGAGAATGACATTAAACAAAGTATAATCATCATCAACTTCATACTTTTATTTTCTACGAGTTGCAAAATTATTAATTAGTCACGAAATTGGCAAAAATTCATAGATTAATTAACGTAATAAAAAAAATTAGTTTAATTGATTTTTAAATTATATATTATATTGAAATCATTATTACAAATTCTAGCGATTGATTGTGATAATTAATATTATCGAAAGACTATTGTCAGAAGTTTATTATGAAACATTTATTATAAAAGCTACAATATAATTATAGTTTGACGCAATTAATTAAATGTAGTAAATACGTTGTCAACATTTAGTTGCATTTACATCATCATAAATTATAATCATGATGCATTTGGTTGCATTTTATTTCTAATTAGGTCATAAAAGTTTTAATAGATTATGATAAAGGATTGTTACTAAATTTTATTATAAAAGTTTATAATTTCCTCTATCATCATTTGATGTTTAATATCTAATTATAAATTTAAAATATAATAAAATTTTAGACATTTAATCTATTTTATAATCAAATATGATAATCGAATAATTATCTCGAGTTTCTTCTTTTTAAGAATGTTTAATTTTAAATGACTTAACTCTATAATATTAATATAATTTTTAAAACAAATTTTAAATAAAAATTATAATTACGTTATTGGATAACTGGGAATTTCGTTCTAAAGTATTTACATTTAATCTTTTTTATTTTTAAAACAAACTTATGTCATTCAATAGGCTTCTATAGTATCTTTGTTGCAAGCTTTTCTAAATTCAATCCAATATTCTGTTAAGAGTAGATAAAAGGACAAAAACCGATGCATTATTGCATTCTGTTTTCAAGAGAAGCTAAAAATCAATAGATTAGGTTAGTATTTTCCTTTTTTGACACTCTCCTCCTTTGCTAGCTACTAGATTTCCTGCTCTTCTACATTCTTCATAAAACTGCTTTGAATTTAATTTTCTTTATATATATATAGGCCTATATATATATGTCATGAGGATTAAATTTATGAAGTATTGGTATAAGAAATAAAGTAACATATCCAAATGCTTAATAGTTAGATTATGACGAAATTTACTAAGAAAATAAGAAAAAAACGAAAATTGTTTTTTAAACTGAAAATTTACTGACTTTTTAAAATAATTATTAAAAAATTAACGCAATCTGTGGACGAAAATGTTTATATTACATGTTTATATTATATGTTTACATATATTATAATAAAGAAGAAATAAATTTTGTATTGGAATTATATTTTAAATCTTAAATGTATATTCACCTAGCTTTGTCATGTTATGGCAGATTACTCATATAAATTTACATGACAATTTGTGAAAATAAAAAAATTTAAGCTCGCTTATGCATAAAAAGTTTTGAATGTATTTTTACTTGAGCTTATTCTTACTTGAGTATAGCTTAAATAAAGTTATCAGAGCTTAAGTAAGCTCTTACTCTTACATTTCTTTTAATGTAGTAATAAAAATACTTTTATTTAAAGAAAGAAATTTTAAAAACATAAAAATTAAAAAATATGTATTGCTTATCGTTGGTGTAACTATAGGTGTAGATCTATTTAGTTAAATCTCGATGCTTATCTTCCCAAACTTCCGCAAAATTCTCATTTCGAAGTCCACCCTAAACACGAAACTGTTGGTCTAAAATGGGGCCACATACAGTAGATAATTCTAGACTTCCTCCTTTTTATGTCTAGAAAAGAGTTCAGGGGATTTTTATGGACCTGAAAAATCTTTCTAAATCTGATCACAAGTTTTATTATCTCTAACTTGTATAAAGAAAATGAAAAAAAAACTAATTTAAAAAAACCAATGTAATATTTCTTTAATATCTTTACTTCTTTAATTTTACATGATAAGTTTTACAATTTTAATAAACTTTTTTATAATTAATAGAATATCAATTTCAATAAGAAAATACGAAAATTTAATCAAAAATTTTTATTGATATTCAGAATTTATATTAGCCTTTAAATTACTTAATCCAACTTTCAGAACGACACAGATTAATCAATATATCTAATTAAGTTCTAGCACAGAAAATATATTTCAAAGTATTTTAATTAGTGATTTGGTTTAAAAAAGTTACTTATTTTAAATTCATAAGAAAAATATCTATTCATATATCAAGCTGCCAAAAGCACTCACGCACAAAAAATTTTAAAAATTATTACATATAAATTAAATTAATATGTAATTACTATCAAGAACAAATTTTTACTTCTTTCATCCGTGTTACAAGCCATTAAACTAACTAATAACAACTTTAACTTATAACTAAACATAATTTTGTTGAAAGTTAACCACACTTTTTTTCATTTTAACTTCGAAATAAAAACATTAAACTTGATATATAAGATTCTAAAGTGAATTCTGAGGAAATTAATATCTAGCTAATGATTTTTGGACATTCAAATTGTCATTCAGAGAGTCAAAAGTTGTTCGGACTTTAATTGTTACGAGGTTAAAAACCTATTAAAAATTCGATTTTTTTAGTAATTTAATTCTTTAAAAATATTGAATGAAAAATACATTATTAAATATTTGAGAAATAATTACGAAATTATAAAAGTATAAAAAATAAACTGATTAATTTATTGTATTGACATAATTTGAATTAAAATGTACTGTATATTGTAATTCTGCATTTCAAACAGGAAATTTTAAGAAAATTAATTGTCAAAACGTTAAAGTTTAAATTCTTATTGTAATGGTTCAACATGAAAATATAAAGAAAGGAAAACACAAAATATTTTAGGAAAGAAAACCGATCAGTACTGTTATTTTAATAAATAAAATATAAATGTAGGCTATTAAATAGACCAATAAATTTATATTTTATTACTCGATATAATGGTAAAATATAATAAATGAGTAATGTACTGTACATACAAATTTAGACCATCATCCACAAATAATATAAATTTTTAAAATAATTTATACAATTTACTATAACAGTTTACTTTAACTTGGCTATATTTACGACATTATTTTTTAATTGGAACTATACATTACCTCTAGATTGTCTGAAAGCAGGACCGGCCGTCGAGATTTTGTATGGAGCTCAGGGGGTAGAACGGTCCCCTTTCATCTGTTTTTGAATAAATGAAATAAGTAAAATGTTTCTGTATTAATACAAAACAGTCTTAAATATTTTATTTTTGTTAGTAAAAGTAATATTAATTTATAGGAGCAGGAACCATCCCAAATTTCCCCTTCTAGACGGCCCTGCCTGAGAGAGAGAGAGAGAAGGCTGACCATCTTATTCTTTTAATAGGCTAGAGCAAGAGGTTTCCTGAATGTGTCATTATTCTGATAGTTTTCGGTCCCGTTTTAACGGAATAGAAAAACGAACTTACGTCAGTTAAGAAAAATAAATTAGTCTGACGTGAAAACTGTCATATGATATCATCGAATTTATTTATATTACTTAATTGTCATTCTATATTAAATTTAACCTTTAATAATAATATCTTAAAAACAAATTATTTATTCATTACTCTTAATATGTAGTATGCATTTAATCGTAAATTAATTAAATATTTTTTCGAATATTTATATTTTATTGTACCTGTATTTATTTATTTATATTCAACAATAGGAATTAATTAAATATTTTTTCGAATATTTATATTTTATTGTATTTATATATTTATATTCAACAATAGGAACTAATGTTATATTTTATTAAATTTAAGTATTATTTATTTCATACACTAATCAAACAATNTTTAAGAAATCAATCCATTAGAATTGCATAAAAAAAACCGAATAAGAGAGGAAAAGTCTGGTTCTATACAAGAAAAACAGAAAGATTGGTTCTGTAAACAATTTAAAATAGCATTCTGAGATTTATGTACTGACAAACTTAAATTGATAAGTTTGGAAGAAAAATTGCCTATAACTTAAGTCTTAGCAGAGAGTTCATTACGATGCTCCCTTGGTGATGCCTGCAGTGCTAAACAATTATGGTCCAATAAACTAAGTGATATATTTTTTCCTTGTTTTAATATTTATTTTTCTTGTTTTTCCTTTCTCTTGTGAATGATAAAGGCTAATATAACCGAAAGAATTACATATATCTAACGCAGATTTATTTTTTGTAAACGAAAATGTAAACTCGAGCAATGACAGTGTTTTTCTTTCATAAAACTTTAAGATATTCTGTAATAAATTGAAATGTTACATTTAAATTATGAAAATAAAAAAGTATTACAATTGAAAGAACAGCTATAAATTACAAAGGAAACGATACAATAAAAGAAAAATTATCATTGATAAATTTTTTAGTCAGTTTTAAAAATTTGTCTTTTCTAACTTTTCAATTTGTCTCTTTCCATTGAAAAGTTTTAGTTCTTCACGTTTCATTGCTTTGATAGTTGTTGGTAGATTGCCAGAAATCTGCAGTTTTCGCGTTTTAAAGAATGATGATGATGAAGGAGATAGAAAACTATTTTATCTTCCTTTTTTAAAATATATTTTTATAAGATACCCGTCTAATGTTAAAATGGTATACATTAAAATAATTTGTTATTTATGTAAATTTATTCAAATTTAACATTTCTTGATCCTTTAAGCACTGTATAATTAAGAACAAGAAAAGAAATCACACTATGAAGGATAAACCAATTAAAAGTGATTTGTTAGAGTCGCGAGAGTATCAAAAATACTAATACTAAAGCCCACAGTATGGTGTGATTGGCAGTAAAAACGTGTCCATTAGAAATCACTTCCTTTCTTTGTTCCCAAACTTTTGACATTTTTAATGCCAGACACGTCAAACTATAAAAAAAAAAGAGGGGAGAGAATGGAAACAAAAGTGACTTTTAAAAAAAAGAAATCGATCCGAGAACTCGGATGGAAAACACATTGAGAATGGTATGGTCACGTCACAAAAATATCGTAAAAACTTCAAAATGAATGAAAAAATACTCGGTTTCTAGGGAAAATTTTTGACACAGTGACATACCCATTCATATTTCCTACTTACAAACGAGAAGAATTAGATTTGTTTAAATAAGATTTCTTGCTTTTTTGAAATAGAAAAAATTAAAACTTTGTAAAACTTCACGATTTTTATAACCTAGTTAAAACTTTAACATTGTCGTGATAAGTACTGAAGGTCTGCGAACTGATAAAATTTATTTATTTGCACATTATATTTTGAACTGTTTTATTAACCATCCGTGAAGTATAACACGCTTATAAAATAAAATAAATTTATAATGAATTTGTATTTATATAATAATATACATTATTATTTTATCAGTACAATAAATACAATAATAATATATTTATTGTATTAAGTCAAACTTTCTTACAAAAGGCTATACTTGCCTTCATATTAATTTGATACAAATACAATTATAAGATCATTTTTGATATTATTTAAATTAATATGCTCTTAGCAACCTTATATTTTTATCTTTACAATTATTATCTTCGTTACAATTACTAATATTATGAAAAAAGTTATACAGATTATAAATAATTTTAATACAGTATTAGTAGTGTTCAACCAGTAATGATAATTAATCCACGTGATTAGGAAAAAGTATTTTACAGTACAAGGTTAATCTTTCCTAATTTTTATTAAGTCTAATTTCCGCTAATTTTTTTAAATATATAATATAATTTTAAGTTCACATATAATGATGTAGGAGGTTAAGATATAGGCCTATTTATATAGAAGAGATGGTAACTTCATCTTATCAGTATAATATGATAATTAATAATAATATAGAAGAAACTATAAATAACTGAAGATAGAATATATTCCATTAATAAGATTTTATGTATCAGATAAATAATAAAGATAATTCATCTTCTCTTAATCATCGTATTATTTATATAATGGCCATAATAGAATTAGATAGAACCTTAAAGATGAATGATTATTATCTATTTTTAGTTATGTTTCTATATATTATTTTGGATATTAGAACATTACATCTTTGCGTACATATTTAATTCATAAATAACAAGCAAAAATAAAAATAAATAAACCTAAAACAGATTCTAATTTATAATCTGTATTTAGGTTTTGATTTAGTTTATTGGATTTCATCGAAATATTTAAATAAAGTTAATAGTTTTAAAATTTACAAAAATAATTATATAGAATTAGAACTGCTTAAATCAATCATTATAAATTTTGATTTGCATATTTATTGATGTAATCATCAAACGAAAGAAATATAATAGTATATTTATAAATTTACAATATACAATATCAGTAATGAGTATATACAAAACAATATTTGTATTGTTTAAAATGCAAATATTTTAATAATAAAAATTTAATTAATAAAATTTATTTTATTAAATTTAAAATGTATGTATAATAAATCAAATATTAATTTTGCCTTATAAAAATTTTTTCGTGCTAATGCATAAATTTATATA
>NW_019384775.1:464838-472653 GCF_000671375.1 Centruroides sculpturatus
TTTTAATTATAAAATAAATATATTTACGAATTTATTTTAATATTTATTAAAAAATAAACAATAAAATTATTATTCCATTCTAGCATTTATTATTCTCGAATGTTTTATTTATTCAACTTTAAAAAGTTTCTAAATCTGTATAAAAATAATTCAACAGTATTTTCCTTGTAAACTTGGCAGAACTTGTAAAAAAACTAAGTTAATTAAACTCAAACATTATCAAATATAAGAAATCAATCCATTAGAATTGCATAAAAATACCGAATAAGAGAGGAAAAGTCTGGTTCTATACAAGAAAAACAGAAAGATTGGTTCTGTAAACAATTTAAAATAGCATTCTGAGATTTATGTACTGACAAACTTAAATTGATAAGTTTGGAAGAAAAATTGCCTATAACTTAAGTCTTAGCAGAGAGTTCATTACGATGCTCCCTTGGTGATGCCTGCAGTGCTAAACAATTATGGTCCAATAAACTAAGTGATATATTTTTTCCTTGTTTTAATATTTATTTTTCTTGTTTTTCCTTTCTCTTGTGAATGATAAAGGCTAATATAACCGAAAGAATTACATATATCTAACGCAGATTTATTTTTTGTAAACGAAAATGTAAACTCGAGCAATGACAGTGTTTTTCTTTCATAAAACTTTAAGATATTCTGTAATAAATTGAAATGTTACATTTAAATTATGAAAATAAAAAAGTATTACAATTGAAAGAACAGCTATAAATTACAAAGGAAACGATACAATAAAAGAAAAATTATCATTGATAAATTTTTTAGTCAGTTTTAAAAATTTGTCTTTTCTAACTTTTCAATTTGTCTCTTTCCATTGAAAAGTTTTAGTTCTTCACGTTTCATTGCTTTGATAGTTGTTGGTAGATTGCCAGAAATCTGCAGTTTTCGCGTTTTAAAGAATGATGATGATGAAGGAGATAGAAAACTATTTTATCTTCCTTTTTTAAAATATATTTTTATAAGATTTCTAATCAATATTTAAAAAAATGCAAAATGTTTTTGATTCTAAGATTACTGTTTTAAAACTTGGGTTGATATTATAAAATAATGATCATTATTTATTATTTTTAATATTTTAAACGTTAAAAATTGAAATTTTCCATTGATACAACGAAAAGAAAAATTTCAAGTACATTTTTTTCTTGTAAAACTAATAATTTCAGAATCGTTATAATCATAGTTATTTGCTGTGGAATTTTAAGCTTTTATTGAAAATTCTTCATCTATCGGTAATTTTAACATTTTTGTACTTTCCAACAAATATAATATCCTTAGGGAAACAACAGTCAATTTCACATAATCCAATGCTTCATCTGCGCTTGCCCAGTCTATCATCCAGTTTTTCTCTGACAGTCTTCTATTCTCGCATGTAAAGCCAAAGAATTCGTCTTGTCTGAGTGATGAACTCGAAAGCATATATTTAGATTTGAAAATAAGTATTTTATTCGTCTGCAGATTGCAAAATTTACATTCAAAACATACTCCAAAAATTCTCGAATATATTTTAATGTCCGTATTCTATACTATGCAATATATAATATGTATCAATAATTAAGTTCTATAATGATAAATACTGTACTTTATTTTGTCATAATCATTATTTCTGCAGAAGAAAAATAAATAAAATAAAACGATTTTATTGCTAAAAAGCTCAACGAAAAATTAGGAAACCCATACAAAAAAAAGAAAGACAATCAATTTAAATTGCACTTTGTAGCTAGTTTATCATTATTAATGAGAGTTGTTTACATATTACACTTGTAGGCATATGTAAGATAATGGTGTTTTAACAGTAATGATTGTTATTTTTTAGCATAAAAGTTTGTGATTAGATTTAGATGTTCAGTATATTTCAAATGTATTGAACAATTCTGACTCATCAGAAGGGTGAAAGGGATCCAAATGGGGACCACTATAATTTTAAAACAGAAGGGAATTAGAGGATCATCTATCTGATCTAGTCATTGCCATTAGATTTAAGCTACGCTTTGGTACAATGAATTTTTTCACTGTTTGTATCATATTTTTCTATAAATTAATCATCTCTTCTTTGTTAAATACTTTTCCTTTATAATGTTTATTAAAATTTCATGTTTTTAAAAGGATTTCGCAGATTTATACTTTCAGGAAAATATAGTGAATATTATATTTGAAAATAAAAAGAATATATATTTATTCTAAAACAATATATATAAAGTTATGGTACGAAAAAAAATAAAATTTTATTATAGTGTCATATAATATATAATTATATCATTCTATTGGAATATATTTAATTTATTGTGGCATTTCACAAATAGATTGATTTGTATAAATTCCAAATCTATCAAAATCGAATTTCAAACCTATTTTACTCGAAAATATGTCTTTTACTTTTTTGCTTCAACCGAAAAATATTCTTTTCCATAATTCCTGTAACCTTTTCAAACAGGGTATCTAATCGATTATCGACTCTATATGGAATTCCGGTTCGATTTCCATAAAATTCCCATTGAAATGACTAAAGTCTAGAATCTTAATAATCCGTTAAATTAAGAGAGCGACCAGACAATCTATAGATATGATCCGCAACAAAAAATTTAATCGCTTATTTGCTTATAATTTTCCATTTAAATTAATATAATATCGATTTTTGTTGCAGGAAGATTGTTGTTATGCAAAGCCATACTAGAAACAAATCTGATGAAGCTTCCCACTCATCGGCTTTGCATAACATTTATTTTCTTTGTCAGTAACAGTAGTAAAATAATTGACAAATGGGAAAAGGAAAATTTTAAAATACTTTGAAGAATTTTGTGAAATTTTGTAAAATTGTATTATTTATTTTTATTTTTTTATGTTTCTGTGAATATTTTATAATATTTTGATATAAAAATTAATTCTTTAATTTGCAATTGTAATTTATTTCAAAATTTTCTGCAAAAAATAAGATTCAGAAAAGTTCACACAATATATAATACTTTTATTTAATTTGCAACAATTAAATAAAATTAGTTTAAAAATTGATTAATTGATTATTGATCACATTAGAAAAATCTATTCACTTCTGATTTGTTAAATTTTATTAAAAATATTATCCAAACTTGAATATTGAATAAACTAATAGTCCTCTAAAATTGGATTATTATAGAAAAAAGTTTAAATTTTTTATTATATTCATTATGTGTATTTGAACTAAATATGGGCTAATAAAAAATTAAAATTTTCTTTTATATTATATTTTAAGAAATATGGTAATAAATTAAAACTTAAATTTTAAAATATATTAAAAAGGTTACAGATGATTCCGCATGTTTTATTTTAATTTATATAGTCTATATAATTATACGAGAAATAAGAGTTACAGATTGCAGCATATTTCTCGTATAATTCGCATTTCCTTTTATCAAACTAAAGCAAAGATTAAATTAAAATTTTCAAATATTCAATTTATCTTGAAATTTTAATAATATAAATAACTGGGATTAAAAAACTCGTAGACATAAAGAATTTATTAAGATAAACAATATTTATTTTAAGATGATACAATTCACTATTTTGAATATTAAAGTCACATTATTGAATTTTTAATATAATTTATTATATTTGAAATAATATTAAATAAAATTGTTTATATTTACAAATATAACCAAAACGAAATCAAAACGAATTATTACAAAATAAACGGTAATTATTTAAATTACTTTCAAATTTAAATATGTTATTACTTGATTTTTTAAAAATATTTTCATACAGTTTTTTGATGAATTAAAATAATTGGTTTCAAACTGTCAATAAATCCGGTAATTATAATAATGTTTAGTTGACATGATTACAAAAATTGCATGGCAAAGCCACTTTCAGGCATCCCTAAAGTTTTTCGTTATTCAGTTGCGTTGGTTAGGACGCATTCAACGAAGACATGTTGCACCGATTAAGAAAATTATAAATATAATGATTGAAGGCAAAAGGACTAAAAGCGGACCAAAAATACATGAAAATATAAACTTATAAGAAGGGTTAACATTATGAAATGTGGACTGAATGGAGAGCTTACGCTGGACAGAAAGGAATGGAAGAGGATGACAAGACATGGAGACCTCTGCTTCTTAATTAAAGGAAAAGTTATAAAAGAAAAATAATAGTTTTTCATTCAAATTTGAAACTTAATATTTTTAGTCTAGATTTATAATATAGCATGCTTTAGATAATTCAACTTAGAAAGTTTAGAGGGAAAAATACTGACATTTTATCCATATTTTCCTTAATGTGTTCATCCGATACATGCAATTTACTGACATTAAGAATTGGTTATTATACTATCTTATTACTATTACTTTAAAGCAGTGTTTTTCAACCTGTAGGTCGCGACCCCCAGGGGGGTCGCAAAGCCTTACACGGGGTTCGCGGGTAAAAGAAAAAGACAAATATTTGTAGGTCCTACACTACAATAAAAAAAGAACAACAATTTCAGTAAAAAGGTTGTATTTGTTTATTTTACAGTACAATTGGTTTTTCGATCAATATTTAGGTCTCAACAGAAAGCAAATTAAATACGTAGTTTTTAAAATCACTGATATAATTTTAATATGGCCCTGGGGGGGTCGCCAGAATTTTTTAACTTGTAAAGGGGTCGCGTATTCAAGAAGGTTGAAAAACACTGCTTTAAAGTATAGCTGTATTATTATTTTTCAATAAGCATAAAATCAATATTTATTAGATTTACATTTTATCAAAATACTGTATATTCAGATCTATAAGCTCAAAAACAATTTTATATTATAATGTATAGATTTTTTCAATTTGTAATTTTTATTTTATTTTAATATTTTACGCTTTATTTCCTGTTTTACATTATAAGATAACGCTGCATCCATGGAGATAAATTATGCTGTAAGATTTATTAATTTTTCTATTAATTGAAATGCTTACGAAAATAGTTTTCAAAATAATTAAAAGTTAATCAAACAAATACTATTTAAATAAAGAAATTTATATATTGAGTTTCTTAGAAATAAAAAAGTTGTTTAATAACAACGTAACGCTTTTACAAATGCAAATTAACTGAAAATTTAATTCGTTTGTCATTCACTAAGATAAACGGAGATAGAAAATTACAGAAGCGATTAATATATTTTATTTATTTACACATAATGAAACAAATTAATTAAAAGTTTATTCAATCATATTTTTCTGTTAATTTAGAAAGAATACAATATGTAAATATGAATAATTTAATAAACCAATAAATAAATATAAGCTTTAATATTTTATATTAAATATAAATTAACAATTTTTAAAGATATAAAAAAAAATAATAAAGGTCTGTATTTTGTAAATTTAATGGAACTTTTTAAATGCGAAATAAATCAGTCTGTGATTCATTATATGAATTTTAAAGATATAATTAACATTAATTATGTTTTTAAAATTAATGGTAAATTAATTTATTTTTATATTTGAATTATAATATACTATGTATTTGAGAGATAACAGTATGCAACAACTGCTGTCGCTTCTTGCTGTCATATGTGCATATACGTCCTTTGTTATGCATATATCCGATTAAATCAATCTTGTATAGATTTTAATTAACATTTATTTTCAAAAATAAATTTTCACAGATCTTTTAATTTAATGATCGTCATAAATTACCACACGTATCCATCCCCAAAATTATGCAACGCATACCCTTCATCAATTCCCTTAATTGTACCGTACTAAGGAATAATATACGGAATGAAGTACATTATTTTATTAATTGCATATATAACATACAAAGCAATGACATAAACAGTACGGTTCGTTATATAATAGTTCAGAAACGAAAATGAATCATTCTTTTATCCAAGGGTTGAGACCCTAGCATTACTTAACGTTTTTGAAAACATTCCTACCCCATTTAAACGCATCGTAACGATTACCTGCATACCATATATCTGCATCATGTAATTTATGAACACACCCTTCATTTGAAATATACTGTACATATAGAATATGTATTAATCTATAGACATATCATAATCAAAGTATAATTTTAAATAGAATAATTTACAAACTGTAATAAAATTTTCCTTGAGAGAAGTCTGGAGTGTTTTTCATTTGTATTATAAAAGTAAAATAAATAAAAGTGCAGTTTTTATTTCTTATAAGTTACATTTAAATTAATACTGTACTTAAAAATTAATTTATTGCATTATATATTCCGTTTATTTTTATCATACAGTATAAAATCTATATACAGTACAATAATTTGATTAAGTTAGAAAAATTTGAAAATCTGAGTCACTTTTTAAAATTTAATTGATATAGATTATACATATAAAGGATACTGAGATTCATTATAATTATATTTAAATAAAAGAGAAAGAATAGCCCAATAAAAAGAATTTTAAACTGGAAAAGTAATCCTGACTTGCTCAGTTATATAATTAAATTGAACTAGTTTGATACAAATATTATGCAATTATAATGCTATAGAAAGATATTTAAAGGGGATAACATAATAGGAACAAAGAAAAAATATTTTTGTCATTATCCAGAAATGAAAATGAAATATTAAATAATTAAAAATTCAATTTTGGATAAATATTCAATTTAATATATAATAACAGATATTAAAACTGACATCTCAAATTATTAATCATACGTAATACAGTCCTGTAACCAGGAATAAATCATTGTGGCTAGAGGGGTAAACTGAAAAAATTATAACTGATATTTTTCATTTTCTAAGCCACATCAGACGTATTAGCTACCGTTTAAATGTAAAAATTAGTAACAGTAGCTTAAGTTTACGTGATGAAAGCGAAAGCATATATAGTGTATATGGACACTACTGACTAAGCTGATAGCAATCTCATGGTCCTCGTAATAACAATCTAATCGCATCTGTTAAGAAACATCTTTATTTATTTATAAAATTTTAAAAAGGAAATTGTTATTAATATATAATTAATTATAAAAATTTACTATTTAAAACATTTAGTTTACATTATAGAAACTTTTAGAAAATAAGAAACTGATTTAAAATACAATCTACTTTCAGTGTTTCTAAGACAGAAATTTTACGTGGAAATATTTCTTAATTCTGCTTTTATTTTTTTAGTTTGAAATTTATTTCTATTAAATATTATATCTTCAGAAAACGCAATTATCTATGACTATTGAACTTTCATATGGCATTTACCAACTTCTGCGTGTTTTAATATGAATGTAAAGAATTATATGGATTGAGAATTATATAAGATTATATGTTATATAAGATTATGTTATATAATGATTTGAATTATACTCGTATAAGTTGATTACATACCTTTTGTCACAACATCATTTCGATTTTTGCCATTAAAATTATATATTTGATAAGAAATGTCCTTTATATTTTTCTATACTTACATTACTGTAAAAGAATATAACCAATATTTTTATTTAAGGAAAATATAAATCATGGCTAAATATATATAGGGGAGACCGGGGCAACTTCGGCATGCGGGGCAAGTTTGTCAAGCGCTTTTTTTAAAAACAAATTAAAAGGAGACTTTGGTTATAGGTTAAGCAGTTGAGTTTTATTGGTGGCTTGTTGAGTGTAGTGTTTTTATTGTTCTCCAACAAGCGTAGTTGAATTATCAAGCAAATTTTCATTTTCGTTCAATTCCATATAATATTTTTTTTCCATTTATATTGAATTGGCAGGTTTTGTTATAATTCCATGATAACGAAAGTTACTTTTCCTGTTAGAAGGATGTAACTTCAACTTATTCACGTGGCCAGATCGTGGCTTGGCATTCTGTTCTCAGGGTTGTACTTAATGTTTCG
>NW_019384775.1:473047-527622 GCF_000671375.1 Centruroides sculpturatus
ACACTGTTGATTATTCCGTTTTATATGAATTCCATGTTGTACGAGTCACTTAGATTTTACAAATACGTGAGCCGTTCACAGCTCGGCACATGTATTTGTAAAATCTAAGTGACTCGTACAACATGGAATTCATATAACACGGAATTATCTACAGTGTTATAGGGGGATCTACTGTATTTGAATTAACCTATGTTACAAAGTATGGAATGATCTCAGGCATGCGACGAAACGGAATTATGCTCTATGTTGAAATGTAAATAGTATTTTAATTAATTAAATAAAAATTATTCGGATTTCTTTTTAAGTTATGTTTGTAGATAAGCGAGTTTTATAATAAGCGCAGCTACTCACGCGTCTCTCTTATGCTATTCAGAAGCAGGCTATTCATGACCGATGGATCAGGAAAGATGGTGAATAATTCACTCATAAGAGATCTGCCTAAGATGGACTGTCTCCAGGGAGTTATTTCTATAGCAGACTGGTCGCTACTTAAATATATTAGACACGTGAAGAAAACCCAGAAAACTCTCTCTTTGGCAAGGCGCAAACTCGCGACCAGAGTTTAACGGTTTTATCCATTTGACCATTGGTAGGCCACCTCCTAACCGATTGTTATAATTAAATTCATGGAAATTGTTTTCGTTTATCTAAACTGTGTTTTTATTGAAAGTTAGCAGAGTTGGACAGGTGAATGGTAGAGTTTTAATTTGTTACTTCTGTGATGATGACATTCAACATAGTTGCGAACTCTTCTAGTAGGTTCCATGTTTATCAGCACTCGTTAGTTGCGGATTGTTAGGTTTATAGAACTAGGCATGTGATCTCTATAGACTGAAGCATTTTCATCCTAATTTCGACATTAAAAAATACTATAATATTGCATATTAAATATTAATTAGTGTCGGCTTCGCCTTTTAACAGAATGAGTGCATTCAAATCATACCGTTAATGTCGTATTTAAACCTTTTACATTAATAAATGTTTATTCTGTTTAATTTTGTGCTCTGCGTGTGGCTGATTGATAAGTAAAAGCTAAGAACACAAAATAACATTATTAATGCATGTTGTCAAATTCGTCAGATTATGAATAGTTCGTGATATGAAACGAGACTCCAATATTCATTTCTTTGGACTCTCAATCTAGGCTACTACTTTTGATGAAAGTGGCTTCTTGTGCCTGTGTCAAAATCGATACACAACTGATGAGTTCGACAAGTCATTCAATTTATAAATAGATAAATTAACTTTTCATTTGCAAATGTTACAAAACTAAAATTTATCTGTTAATTAACATCAATCAGGTGTTTAATCATCATAAATGAAATGTAATTAAATAACTATATACAATAATTCTGTCAATTGTATCTCAAGATTAATTATACCTACTTCTTACTTTTAATTTGCATTTCTCTTTAGCATAATTAAAAGTATACCATAAATTTCAATTTAGTTTGATCTAAATGAAAACAAATAATGGAGAAGAATTGCTTGTCTTAATACCGAGTTTTGTCTGCTTCAAGTTAAGATATTATAATGATGCCGTTTATCAACGTCCACTCATTATCTTGAGGTGAAATTAAGATTTGTTTGGTGTTTTGCGAGAGGAGACAGAAGGAATGAACACAGCGCATGCCATTTATTTCACTTATAGTGAATTTAAACCGCTTTGATGAACATCTAAAACTTCGGAGAAATGGCCTCAACAATTATGGCGGCGAAGTAACGCAAGATCAATACTTTTCTGCAATTCGATTTGTTTCAGTAATTACTATTATCTGTTAAATCTAATTTTACAAAATTACCTACATCACTTTGCTTATTTATTATTTAAAACAGACATCTAAAGGTAATCAAAGGAAAGCATTTTCAGCAAACTGAGAAACTAGAATATTAAAACATGATAACTCGATACATTATAGCATATTCTTTCGATTTAAGACTAAAACATATAAATTATTCTTTGTAAACTAAAAATTGAATAAATAAAACAAAGAAATATACGTATATTTAATAATAAATAAACAAATATATATATACATTTTTAATTAAATTAATTGTTTTACTGTAAAGTATAAGAAATCATTTAATTTTTTATAAATTACATATTTTTGGATAAAGTAATAAACTGTAGAGTTGAGGGGAAAAAAACTATTCAGAAAAGTAAGAATGTATCGATTAATTTTTTAACAGAATTATATAATTATTTTAAGCGATCATACGAATTATAGGCTACGCCTTTTTCAAATTAATCAGTGTATTATTATTTTATTGTAAAGAGAATGTGCTAAATTTCGCAGATTTTCTTGCTATATAAAAGCTATATAAAACTGTACGTTTTGCAATTTGTTTTAAAAATAAAATGCAACTTTATTTTAATGTATATATAAATTTTATGTATCAGTAACGATTATTAAAAGAAAACAAAGATAGATAAAGTTCATATATGAGTATCGATTTATTCTAAGAGCTTATTTTTCTTCTTCTNTTTTTTTTCAGTTTACAGCAGTATTTATTACACAAAATTTAAGTAAAGCTTAACGTGCCGATCTTGCCCCGGTCTCCCCTATATTTAGTTTTTATTGACTGTTAATAACAGTTCAACAATTTTGATATTAAATTTGTAATTAGATATATTTTTTGTCTGAAATAAATGTTTGTTTTAATCAAGTGTAAAGTTTTTATTGCGTGCCTTGTGATATAAGTGTTTAACAATTGCATCAGCTCAATAATATATTTAATGTGTGATATTATTCAATAAAAAATATAACGATACTAGAATTAATTTTTTAAAATCTTTCTGTATTTTGTAAAAACCAATATTTACAATGACTAAAAAGTTGTCTATCGAGACAAGATTTTTATAAAAATTAAAGCTAGAGAGTTTAAATTTTCAACAAAGTTAGATTCGAAATGAAATTCTGTAAGATTATATTCAGTAAAATAGATATGGAAATGTCGATTCTTTTAGATTCCTAGAAATTTTGCAGATAGTCAAATGGGGAAAAAAATGGAAAAGTGAAATGTAAGAGCCTTCTTTTTCTTAAATCTTTTCCATTTTCATAGATCAACTTTTGCAAAGAGTTTGCACTTTTATATTTTCATTCCTTCTTCACGTTTATATCTTCCTCATTCCATCCCTTTCCTCTTCTCTTAATATCCCTTTCCACCTGGTTTATCTAGTGAATTTTTGATCTGAGTTCTTATTCTTTTCTGATATCTTTAGGTTTTAAATTTAAAAAACTATCCAATATTGGACTATTAGTACTTTTACTGACAACTTTCTTGATGTAATAATCATAAAATTAATATCTTCACCTATATACAAGTTTCATGTTAGTAGTTATAATAAATACTGTATATATTTAAAAATAAATTCTTGAAATTTTTCAAACAATCAATATTGTACAACAAATCATTAATGTGAAATATACATTAGACTTTTACTTTTCTAGCATGAAGATAATATATACAGTATAAATAATATTACTAATCTTATACTAGTGTAGGAAGATATTTCATTATGAAATGTGTTTATTGTTAGAACTATGAATTTAATACATATATTTTGGTATTATTATAATTTAACTATCAAAATATTATTTATTTAATATTTATTTATAATTTTAATTATATTTATAATGATATTTGCACTAAAATTATTTATAAAGAATATTACCTATTTTACTTATTGCTATACTAAGAATTGAAGAAAGTATGAACATTAAAAAGTAAATCAATAATAATAATAATAAATATTCTTACATTTTTAACTCAGTTTGTTATTACAATAACTGACTACATAAACGCAAAAATTACATAAAAATTGTTAATGATATTATTAAAATTATTATACAGATCATAAAAAATGCATACGTATCTAGTAAATAATAAAAATATTTAAATAAACACAACGTCTCCCAATTTAAAATAAATATAAAAGATAAAGGCTAGTTTATAATATCAATTTTTATATTTTATGGAATGCACGTTGCAAGGATTTTTTATTCTTGACTATCAACAGGAATTTTTTTTTCTCAGTTTTTCTTGGAAGTACTTTTTTACCAGTTGATTCCATTTTCTACAGAAGCACGTTTGTCTTATTTCGACTGTAGACTAGTATGTGACGAATAGAAGTTATATCTGTTTAGAATAGGAGACTAGAAATCGTTCAAAAAATTGCATGCTGTATTTGATTTATAATTATAACGATAATAAAAGCAAATGTAAATTACCGTAATAACCATCAAAGTAATTTTATTAGCAATTTATAAATAATATATTAAAATTTATTAGCAGTCCTAGTATATGATGGATTTTCTAAATGTGGAATCATTTGAATGATGAGATTTCGCAGTGTCTCTCAGATGAGATCAACAATCCTAAAGATATATATACAAAATATTTAAATAAATCTATCTGAAGTTAATTTAACAATTAACAAGAAAAATACATTAGTTAAAATGTTTTTGGTATTTTTACTTCAAAAGTTAAGATTGTGGAAAAATCGAACGATGTTAAAATAAAAGTTTGAAAGTTAAAATAAAATTTATTTAAATTGTCAAAAATAATGTATCAATTAGATAAAATGTTATCATTTGGCATATCGGAACATCAAAGCTTGTAAAAATTGAAACCTCACATAAAGTTCTCGGAGGATTTGTTTGATTTGTATGCATCTCATTACAATATATTAGATCATATATCTAGAATTAGTTGAAATATATTATAATTTTGACAATTAAATTTTCTTAAATATTATGACAAACATACCTTATATCGCTGAGAAACTACTTTATTGTTTTAAACTTTTGTTTAAAGCAATAAAGATGTCTTAGTTTGTGTTGAAATTAAATTTTCTCTTTGATAAAAATTTCTTTCTAACATACAGAAAGAATACAGATAATTCAATGGAAATCTGACGTAAATTAGTCATTAGTTGATGAGAAATATGTTTTAAAGATAAAAACGTGTTCTCATAATGGATAAAATGTATTAGTTGAGATGCTGTCACTGTTGCCTAATGGAAATAATCAAAATAATACATTCTACTTTCCTTAATATTTAGCTAATACAAATATATGAGATATGCTTTAACGGAGTATATAAACAATCATTGCATAGCTTTCAAGTACTTTTAAATTATCTTCCTCATCTTCAGAAAAGACGAACAGGAGCACGTTGCTATGGGAAATCATATATATTTTTTGTATACCAAATAAAATAAGAGACAAGAAGAGATTGTTAACAGTAATAAAATAAATTAAAATAAAATAAATGAGGTGATGTTATTTTAACGGGACTCCACGGAAATTAGCTAGAAAACGTTTTAGCCACTTCCAAGATGTTCAGTTGTCTGAATTTGTACGATTGATTAGATTAGTTGCCAAGCTTCTTTCGTAGATCTATATAGACTTGGCAGTGAGATGGTTGGTTCTAAGAGACTCGAGAGCTTCTGCTTTGTCACATACGGCGTTTGTCGAAGAGCATTCGCACCAGAGTGGTGTTGTTCCTATCTCTTTGATGATACGCGCTGTTACTCCAAAACTATGTAACGGTCGTTTATATATTCCATTAAAGCATATCTCATAGTTATAGTTTAATTGTGAAGTTTTTATTAGCTAAGATATTTTAGAAATAATTCCGTCATATGTAAGAAATTTGATGAATTTTTAAGCATTGTAATGAATAAGGAATATAAAATTATGGACTATAGCCTACTAAAAAATTGTAATATTATTTTTTAAATTTAATAATATCGTTTTATACCGAATTATGTATTGAGCATAAGTTATATTATAAAAATTACAAAATTTTTATAATATAAAAATACCACAAGGATTTTCCATCATATATATTAAATATTTGAGAAAAATATAAACAAGGTAAGCCTTTTAGAATAATTTGTCAGTCACATGCAAACTCTTACTAATGATATTCTAATACAGGGGCCATAAGCCATTGCAAGACGTTTACCAAACTCAAGGGAATTATTCGGATATTACAGTAATGTCACTTAGGTTGATGATTAGACCTGATTGAACAGAGAATAGTGACAGCCTGCAACGCTTCAATCGATCGCATATTTGGCTACTTCACTTGTAAGAGGGTTTAACACAATAATGTTTGTTAGATTCATTATGTCCCAGGTCGGTAGGGCAAACATTAAACAGGCACAACTAAATGTAAAACAACATTGTCAAATACTTTCTAAACGAAGTAATAGTTGTAATTAACTGACACAAAATCATTCTAGAAAATTATCTGAATTATGAATATAAGTAATATCATTTATATAACGCATATTCAAAATTTATATAATTTTTATTTATAAAGTAAGTAATAAAGCTATTAAATCCAAATGATAAATCGTATTGACGACAGTCACATATAATATGTATTAAATCTTTCGAAATACATAATTTAAATTTTGATAATAAAACAATCGTTTTATCTTTTTGTAATAAATAAAAAATACATATATTACAAAAGAGTATTTGCTAATCATTATCTTGTTTGACTATGAGGATATATTTACTAAATTAAACTGAATAAAATTATCTGCTATTTAGAATTGAATATTATCTGTCTTTACGTTTAATTAGTTCTATACAATAGCTTCTAATGTCATAACGTTGTTGACTCATAGAATTAAACTCTATTAGAGCATTAAATTTCATTCTTCAATTTGTGAAATACATTAATCATCAGACTGAAATCATATTATTATCGATAATTATTATTCTTTTGATAGAGGTACAACAACAGTTATGACGTAGATCTAACGTTCAAAACATGTTAAAAAAAAACTGTTTCCAAAGACCTTTTAAAATGATCAAATTTCTCCATTAAAACTAAAGCATATTTTGAATAAGAAAGATATTTGATAGATAATACGAAATGAGAAAGTTTTATGCCATTCTCTGAAAGTTATTAATAGAATTTTCATTAAAGTTATAAAAACTAAAAATATTAACAATTCCTAAATAGGAAGTAATAGTTATGTAAGTAATTTGAAATAGGTATATTTGATATAAATCGAATAATTGATTAAAAAGAATTACAACTTATTATTTAAGCAATATTGACAAAAATTATAAGATAAAATAAATACTTCATACAGAATATTAAAAGAGTTTAATTAGATAATGAACGGAGAATAGGTTAAAAATCAAAATACTTTATTTTTTAAAATCATTTTCTAAGCACATTTAATTAAAATATTTTAACACACACACTTATATATATATATTTTAAACTACAGTCGAACTTCCAATAGCGGCCATTTATTTTTTCCAGGAACTTTCTTGAGCAAAAATGCATACAAAATAACCTACAAACAACGGCCATTTTTTAATAGTCAGTGGCCGTTGTTCAGAGATTTGACTATATTTTAATTATAAGTTTACCATATAATTTAAATTTTTTAAAATGTAATAAGTTTAAAATTGTACAATATCACAGAATTAATCTTAATAAGAGAACATTAAAATGAATTTACTTTAAAACACTTAAATAGACCTATCCCCAATTTAAAGAATAAAAATTTCTATTAAAGTAATAAAATTTGAATGAAAAAATTTAGCTATTAAATTTAAATATAAGCACAAAAATATAGACTGAATAGATCGGAATTTATACATATTATCAGGTCATAACAGATGCTAATTTTCTTCTGTTGTATGTCGGCGCTAGATTGATTAGTGTTGTGGTGTCAGATATCGTTTGTTGTAAAAATGAGACTTTAACGTTGTATATTGTTTACATAGCACTTGAAAATATTCTATTCGTGTTGATAAATGGAGACAATCATCTATAAAAAATAATAAAATTTAAATAAACTAGAATCTTAAAATGAGATGCCGAAAGAAAGTGTAATAATTACAGAATTGGTATTATTTTCGGTTACTGAAATAAAAGCAACAGTAGCCTAATTGTATAAACTATGAAAGAAAAGTCAGCATTTCAATGAATTTATTATCAACAAAGAAGGGCGAAAATTGAAAAAAAAACTACTGAAATGAACTCTAGAATATTTTTAAATTGATAAGGAATATAATTATAGAGAGAGATAAAATACTAAAGTTGATAATATTGAGAAATTAGATAATAAGTAGTTACAAAAACGCTTTAAAATTATTATTATATCAATATTTGAATATATTCGCAAAAATGAAAATTGCTTAGTTTTGTTATTTTCGTTATATTAGGTAAATTGTTCTTTGTGAAAATAGAAATGTTATTTGAAGGTATGAAACTAGATATTGTTGTCCTCAAGCGTATTGTAGTATAACCATTACATATATGAAATAAGTAATTTTATCATTTGTTGTTTAAACTTATTTGAATGAATGCAAACCGAAATTGTAATTAAACTGTAACATCATCTCCAGGAACTATTTTTCTTTAATTCTTTTGGATCGCCATTATCTTTTTCTTTTCTTTTTTTTTTATTTTTCAGAAGTGGCTATGTGAAATGTGATTCTTTAGTTTTTCAGTTTTAAAATACATTTTATCTGGTCTACAGACGACACGTGTTCCTTTATTAAACTACGATTGGTGGATATTTTTTAGTGATGGAAAGCAATTTGACATAACAATTCAATTCTGTGGGAAGGGAATGGAAAAACCGATCGAATGACGTCATCGAGACGAGAACAAAGAGAGTAGTGAAGCGTAACGATAATTACATTTTACGCGAACAATGTCTGGTTTGATGTTCTTATTCTTTATCACACTTCGGATTAGAGAGAATTTGAATAATATTCTGCTGTATATATTATATATTTCATATTACTATAGTTACGAATGCAATATCCTTATACTTTTTACTATTGTTTTAAACTTTTAATAGTTCTAATTTAAATGGAAAATCGAATTATATCTTGAAAAGAAAGAAATATAGTAAAACAGATTTTCTTTTTTATTTAAAATAACAACAGAAAGGTTTTAGTTGCTTGTAAATTTAAATGGCTGTATATTCATTTTAATTTTAAAAACTAATTTGATTTTATTATTCTTTTTAAACGACACTTTAACAAAGTATCGCCGGTACATTCATTTTATAAAAAAAAATAATTTTAATTATTCAAAAATAACTGATTTTATAGACAAAATATTTCTTGTGAATCAATATTAATATCATAATTTTATATAGGCTATCAATATTTAAAGGTAACATTAACATAAGAAGAAATTTTTTTATTATAAATTAAATAATACAGATATTCCATATAATTTCAATGTTTTGTTTAAAATTTATAGATAGAGTTACAATATGAATATATTTATTTGTACAAAAATGTAGATACTGTCTATCTGTGTATTTATGCAAGACTTTATATAAATTATAGCATTTATATTATATAAATGATAAATCTAATATATTCTCTAGTTATGCGAAATGTTGTTTATGTTTTTATGAATGAAGCTCATAATAATGAGTATTTAATTAATTTTTAAGTTAATATTATATCACAATATTAATTATTTTGAAGTGATACAGTAAATAATATTGATAGTTCAAAATACTATTTTATATAAAAATAAACTTAAATTAATTATGATCTAAATAAATCTAACAGCAATATCTCATTAAATATATATCATAAGTCATTCAATTTATAAATAGATAAATTAACTTTTCATTTGCAAATGTTACAAAACTAAAATTTATCTGTTAATTAACATCAATCAGGTGTTTAATCATCATAAATGAAATGTAATTAAATAACTATATACAATAATTCTGTCAATTGTATCTCAAGATTAATTATACCTACTTCTTACTTTTAATTTGCATTTCTCTTTAGCATAATTAAAAGTATACCATAAATTTCAATTTAGTTTGATCTAAATGAAAACAAATAATGGAGAAGAATTGCTTGTCTTAATACCGAGTTTTGTCTGCTTCAAGTTAAGATATTATAATGATGCCGTTTATCAACGTCCACTCATTATCTTGAGGTGAAATTAAGATTTGTTTGGTGTTTTGCGAGAGGAGACAGAAGGAATGAACACAGCGCATGCCATTTATTTCACTTATAGTGAATTTAAACCGCTTTGATGAACATCTAAAACTTCGGAGAAATGGCCTCAACAATTATGGCGGCGAAGTAACGCAAGATCAATACTTTTCTGCAATTCGATTTGTTTCAGTAATTACTATTATCTGTTAAATCTAATTTTACAAAATTACCTACATCACTTTGCTTATTTATTATTTAAAACAGACATCTAAAGGTAATCAAAGGAAAGCATTTTCAGCAAACTGAGAAACTAGAATATTAAAACATGATAACTCGATACATTATAGCATATTCTTTCGATTTAAGACTAAAACATATAAATTATTCTTTGTAAACTAAAAATTGAATAAATAAAACAAAGAAATATACGTATATTTAATAATAAATAAACAAATATATATATACATTTTTAATTAAATTAATTGTTTTACTGTAAAGTATAAGAAATCATTTAATTTTTTATAAATTACATATTTTTGGATAAAGTAACTGTAGAGTTGAGGGGAAAAAAACTATTCAGAAAAGTAAGAATGTATCGATTAATTTTTTAACAGAATTATATAATTATTTTAAGCGATCATACGAATTATAGGCTACGCCTTTTTCAAATTAATCAGTGTATTATTATTTTATTGTAAAGAGAATGTGCTAAATTTCGCAGATTTTCTTGCTATATAAAAGCTATATAAAACTGTACGTTTTGCAATTTGTTTTAAAAATAAAATGCAACTTTATTTTAATGTATATATAAATTTTATGTATCAGTAACGATTATTAAAAGAAAACAAAGATAGATAAAGTTCATATATGAGTATCGATTTATTCTAAGAGCTTATTTTTCTTCTTCTGTTTAGATGTGAATTTTCTGAAAAAAATCTTTAAAAATCAATATAATTATTTAATTTATTTATTGTAATAGCTTATTCGTTTTTCGGTTGATTGAAATATGATTGTTTTCAAAATATTTGAAGAAATTATGATGTTTTGTTCTAAATACTGTACTTTCATGTTTGCATTACTTTGTGTTTTTATACTTATTATAATATAATATATTTCTGTTAAACGACTTCTCCCATGTTAATAAAGATCGATTGGTTCATTGACATTTAACAATATCATATTTAATGAATATTTAAACAATAAACATCTAAACAGATTTTTTTTTGTTTCAAAATTATTCGAAAACAAAGTGAGATAATAAATGTCTCAAGATTTCAAAATTAAAATTTCTTATAATATAAAAATGATGTTAAATTTTCAAGTGGGAAAAAAGTATAATTAAAATTTCGATTTCAGTCTTTACTGTTAAACTAGAATCACCATGTTTCTGAAAGTTTCAAATATTTATTATGAAAATATGAAATAATTCTTCATATTATCACATATGAATATCGCACAATTCTTGAGTTAATATATTATGTTTCAAATATAATTTTTTCTTATATCTGCATTCAAGAATTAGTAATTTTTCATATAAAATAATTACTAATTTAAATATCTTTAAATTAATATAATTTTATTGTAATTATTCAAAATTAAATGTCTTACCAAAATAAATCGCAAATGTGTTGCTTAGATTAAATCATGAAAACTTTAGAAGTAAAAAGACTCTTTCTTCAAAAAATTTATCTCCATGTTAACATTATTTCAATTCAAATATTATGATCTGAAATAGTTACACAAGAAAAAGTTTTAAGATTCCCAACATCGAATGAGATAGGATAAACCAGGGAAAATACTTCTGAGTAAAATTCTAAAAGGAATACTGATATCAGAAGATTCGATTCTACTGAGAATACCAATGAATCTAAAAGACATGATGTAGCAGCTTTTTATATTTGCTTGAATATAACATTTGAAGCTAGGAACGGCATAAATGTTAATGGCAAGAAAAGAAAATTGAGAGATGCTTGAAAGTGTCAATTTCCTTTATCATTACTTAATTAAGTATAATTTGTTTTAGAAAGTTTTTATTTGAGTTTCAAAAAGGACGATGCCAGTAAAATACTTTCAAAGAGATTTGGAGAATGAATTTTGAAATATAATAACTAATGCACTGCATTCTAATGTAAGAAAATGCATTTCCTATTAAGTTTTCATCATCTGAAGAATATTAACAGAAACAAACAAGAAATAATAGAAAATGACAAAACTAAATATATTTTATTTGATGAAGTGATGAGTTAACAATAATGTAAAAAAATACTGGTTTTAATTGAATAAATGTCTGATTATGTAAGAAATATTATTAGTAGAAGAAACCTTTCATCTCTGATACTTTCAATGAATGTATTGAAAGTCGTAAGGAACATGCAATAGGTTTCAATGAAAAGGAAGAATAAATAAAATTAAGAATGACATGAATACAATCAACAGAAATTTATTATTAGAATCAAATAATAAGAATGTCATCGTATATTAGAAATAGGCTTTTTGCTTTCGGCCGGCTGGTTGCACGGTAAGGTATCATCTTATCGTTTTATGGTAGTGCAATGACATTTTATCAGCTCAGAATTCGATCCAGACATTCATAAATTATTGCGAGAAGTGCAGCTTATGTGGGCGTTATTCTCTATCCCTCATTCACATTCTGACTCAGGGTCATTGGTAGTGGTCAAAATTGCGCCGGTTATGAAAAATCTGTAGTTCGCTACTGTCTCGTAAGAACTAATCATCAATAAAATACTTTTCTGTTAAGATAATAATCCAATGAAATTTGAGAATAAACGATTAAAAAATGGTTCGATTACACGCTTTTCTCATATGACTTAGAAGCTAGAAAATTATCAATTTGTATTAGTTTTTTTAATATATTAAAGAAATTATTGCTATTTCAGATATTTTAAAATTATTTGATAAACTATGAGAAGCAGTGAAGTGGCTTTTCTTGCGATACTCATCCTTGGCAACCTTGTCTTCAAACGATATCGATCACAACATTTTTCCATTTTAATTACACCAATGAAGGTATTATGGAGATTAAGTAGCCAATAATTCTACTACTTTCTTACTCGTAAGTAACATTAGAATTAATTGTTCGTTAGATATATAATTACAATTACATGTTTTTCAAATTAAATCAAACGTTTATTCGTGTTTTGTGCTATTTGTTCAATATGTCATAGTTTATGAAAACGTTATCGTCACCTAAAAAAGTTTTAAATTTTAGATAAAGCACATGTTTTAGTATTTATAAAATGTTATTTTGCTTTTCTGCGAAGATTTTTTCACCATAAATATTTGTAGAAAAACAAAACAATTTAATGTTCTGTAGATAATACAAAAATTTCTTAATTGACATTAACTTTAACTAAATTGAAGACAGTTTATCACTTCATTTTACAAAGAGACGGAGCTGTATTTTTGTCAAATGTGTAATTTTCTGATATTAGACATTTGTGACAAGTTTCCATTTAACAGTTTCCATTATTTTGTAGTTTCTTTTAGCTAGTTTATCTTTAGTAATTATAAATCGCTTATTGAACTTATTACGGATTGTGATTCTTAGATTGGATCAAGTTTACGCAATAAGCAAAAGATTATTATGTAGTACCCCTATAACTAATCCAGTTTAGTACACAAAACTGCATATCATACATTTATCTTTGATTTATCTCATTCAAAAACACATTTAGTATTAGATTGATGATATAAGGCAATGATAAGCAACATTTCCTATGCGGGATGGAAGGAAACATCATAGGCTTCCGGTGTTTCTTATGAGTTGCATGCAAACTTTAAGATTGCTGAGTACCAAAATACTCCATATTGTTAGTACTCTAGATAGTAAAATAATATATGCTAATGCAATCTAGAAATATATTACACTTTATTCTCGAGTTTAGATTGAATGTTCGTCATGAATATCGACTTAATTAGGTCTGCATAATGGTACGAGACAGAAAACGCAAATAAAATTACGTTGCCAAAGCCCGAGAGCAAACATACGAGCGACCTGCTAATGGGAGTAGCCTACGTAAATCCCGGGAGAACTTGTATGGAAAATTGGTCCCTATTTTTATGTTAGACACCTTGGTTCCACGCAGCCATCCTGTTGGTAAGACGCGAACCACCTACCAGTGTTCGGAGATTTTATCCACACTGGCACTAGTACACACAGCTTTCAGAAGAAATTATAGTTTTCCACAAATGAATATAATGTTTAAATTCATATAAAATCTTAATTAAAAATTAATATAATTATTTGTATAATANACCTATCCCCAATTTAAAGAATAAAAATTTCTATTAAAGTAATAAAATTTGAATGAAAAAATTTAGCTATTAAATTTAAATATAAGCACAAAAATATAGACTGAATAGATCGGAATTTATACATATTATCAGGTCATAACAGATGCTAATTTTCTTCTGTTGTATGTCGGCGCTAGATTGATTAGTGTTGTGGTGTCAGATATCGTTTGTTGTAAAAATGAGACTTTAACGTTGTATATTGTTTACATAGCACTTGAAAATATTCTATTCGTGTTGATAAATGGAGACAATCATCTATAAAAAATAATAAAATTTAAATAAACTAGAATCTTAAAATGAGATGCCGAAAGAAAGTGTAATAATTACAGAATTGGTATTATTTTCGGTTACTGAAATAAAAGCAACAGTAGCCTAATTGTATAAACTATGAAAGAAAAGTCAGCATTTCAATGAATTTATTATCAACAAAGAAGGGCGAAAATTGAAAAAAAAACTACTGAAATGAACTCTAGAATATTTTTAAATTGATAAGGAATATAATTATAGAGAGAGATAAAATACTAAAGTTGATAATATTGAGAAATTAGATAATAAGTAGTTACAAAAACGCTTTAAAATTATTATTATAACAATATTTGAATATATTCGCAAAAATGAAAATTGCTTAGTTTTGTTATTTTCGTTATATTAGGTAAATTGTTCTTTGTGAAAATAGAAATGTTATTTGAAGGTATGAAACTAGATATTGTTGTCCTCAAGCGTATTGTAGTATAACCATTACATATATGAAATAAGTAATTTTATCATTTGTTGTTTAAACTTATTTGAATGAATGCAAACCGAAATTGTAATTAAACTGTAACAACATCTCCAGGAACTATTTTTCTTTAATTCTTTTGGATCGCCATTATCTTTTTCTTTTCTTTTTTTTTTATTTTTCAGAAGTGGCTATGTGAAATGTGATTCTTTAGTTTTTCAGTTTTAAAATACATTTTATCTGGTCTACAGACGACACGTGTTCCTTTATTAAACTACGATTGGTGGATATTTTTTAGTGATGGAAAGCAATTTGACATAACAATTCAATTCTGTGGGAAGGGAATGGAAAAACCGATCGAATGACGTCATCGAGACGAGAACAAAGAGAGTAGTGAAGCGTAACGATAATTACATTTTACGCGAACAATGTCTGGTTTGATGTTCTTATTCTTTATCACACTTCGGATTAGAGAGAATTTGAATAATATTCTGCTGTATATATTATATATTTCATATTACTATAGTTACGAATGCAATATCCTTATACTTTTTACTATTGTTTTAAACTTTTAATAGTTCTAATTTAAATGGAAAATCGAATTATATCTTGAAAAGAAAGAAATATAGTAAAACAGATTTTCTTTTTTATTTAAAATAACAACAGAAAGGTTTTAGTTGCTTGTAAATTTAAATGGCTGTATATTCATTTTAATTTTAAAAACTAATTTGATTTTATTATTCTTTTTAAACGACACTTTAACAAAGTATCGCCGGTACATTCATTTTAAAAAAANTAGTATTAGATTGATGATATAAGGCAATGATAAGCAACATTTCCTATGCGGGATGGAAGGAAACATCATAGGCTTCCGGTGTTTCTTATGAGTTGCATGCAAACTTTAAGATTGCTGAGTACCAAAATACTCCATATTGTTAGTACTCTAGATAGTAAAATAATATATGCTAATGCAATCTAGAAATATATTACACTTTATTCTCGAGTTTAGATTGAATGTTCGTCATGAATATCGACTTAATTAGGTCTGCATAATGGTACGAGACAGAAAACGCAAATAAAATTACGTTGCCAAAGCCCGAGAGCAAACATACGAGCGACCTGCTAATGGGAGTAGCCTACGTAAATCCCGGGAGAACTTGTATGGAAAATTGGTCCCTATTTTTATGTTAGACACCTTGGTTCCACGCAGCCATCCTGTTGGTAAGACGCGAACCACCTACCAGTGTTCGGAGATTTTATCCACACTGGCACTAGTACACACAGCTTTCAGAAGAAATTATAGTTTTCCACAAATGAATATAATGTTTAAATTCATATAAAATCTTAATTAAAAATTAATATAATTATTTGTATAATAAATATCAAATTATAGTTTTATTTAACACTTCAAAAAATTCTAAGTTAATTATTATTACTCTGTATTTCGAACTATTTTTTTTCAGAAGCGAAAGTAGAACAGGTTAATTTTTTTAACCTTTTCAACAATATTATTTTAAAAGGTTTCTTTAACCTTTTAAAATAATATTGTTGTTTAAAATAATAATATTGAACTTAACAAAAATCTAAAAAATAATTTTTTATTATCGTTTTATAATGATTTTTTTAATCATGAATCACTTGATAATCAAAGAAATTGTGTTATTAATAATTAATAAATATTAATAATACAAGGTTCGAAGCAATATAAAATATAATGAAAGGACTCAAAGCAAAATTTGCAAGCCAATAAAGAAAACGAAATCAAAATCAGAAATTTAATATGCTAATAAGAAAGTAGGAATTTAAACTTTGCTGATCCAATAACCAAATTAAGTTATATGACAAATAAAAACAGAAAAAAAGGACACAAAATCAAACTTAGAATTAAATTGATGTCAAAGAAATAAGGAAAGAAAGCAAAATAGAAATAGAAATCAATGAAAACAATATAACGATATTAACTTGTTTTTCTTTCAATGTCTTTAACACAAATGCATTTGTTTTACAGAAACTGGTTTCACCGATTGCCCTGCCAAACTCGAAGTTCTTACGCTAACTATCAGAGCATGTTCCAAGAATAATGCTATATAAACGAATTTTAAAAAGATATATTTATAGTCATATATGCGTATTTTGTTTATTGATATTTTGATATAATTTCATGCGTTTTTTATTTCACTCTCAATACTTTTGTTCCCGCTACGAACGTAATTATAGAGCAATCTTTTCCGATTGATATATAATAGCATCGCCATAGATTTTGGGCCGATTGCATAAACTCTTGCGTATAAAGACGACTTTGCTAGCAAATATGACGCCACGATCTATGGATGACCCCATCCGCAAACCAAGATTAACGCGCTTATTTGATGCTGCTTTGAAACTTCTCGGCAGTGTGTGTTTCGTGACCGATCGAACCCTCTCAAATGGTCAGAAACAATATTTCAATGTAATGATCTGCCATGGGGCTGTAAGTAGACCCCCCTATAACACTGTAGATAATTCCGTGTTATATGAATTCCATGTTGTACGAGTCACTTAGATTTTACAAATACGTGAGCCGTTCACAGCTCGGCACATGTATTTGTAAAATCTAAGTGACTCGTACAACATGGAATTCATATAACACGGAATTATCTACAGTGTTATAGGGGGATCTACTGTATTTGAATTAACCTATGTTACAAAGTATGGAATGATCTCAGGCATGCGACGAAACGGAATTATGCTCTATGTTGAAATGTAAATAGTATTTTAATTAATTAAATAAAAATTATTCGGATTTCTTTTTAAGTTATGTTTGTAGATAAGCGAGTTTTATAATAAGCGCAGCTACTCACGCGTCTCTCTTATGCTATTCAGAAGCAGGCTATTCATGACCGATGGATCAGGAAAGATGGTGAATAATTCACTCATAAGAGATCTGCCTAAGATGGACTGTCTCCAGGGAGTTATTTCTATAGCAGACTGGTCGCTACTTAAATATATTAGACACGTGAAGAAAACCCAGAAAACTCTCTCTTTGGCAAGGCGCAAACTCGCGACCAGAGTTTAACGGTTTTATCCATTTGACCATTGGTAGGCCACCTCCTAACCGATTGTTATAATTAAATTCATGGAAATTGTTTTCGTTTATCTAAACTGTGTTTTTATTGAAAGTTAGCAGAGTTGGACAGGTGAATGGTAGAGTTTTAATTTGTTACTTCTGTGATGATGACATTCAACATAGTTGCGAACTCTTCTAGTAGGTTCCATATTTATCAGCACTCGTTAGTTGCGGATTGTTAGGTTTATAGAACTAGGCATGTGATCTCTATAGACTGAAGCATTTTCATCCTAATTTCGACATTAAAAAATACTATAATATTGCATATTAAATATTAATTAGTGTCGGCTTCGCCTTTTAACAGAATGAGTGCATTCAAATCATACCGTTAATGTCGTATTTAAACCTTTTACATTAATAAATGTTTATTCTGTTTAATTTTGTGCTCTGCGTGTGGCTGATTGATAAGTAAAAGCTAAGAACACAAAATAACATTATTAATGCATGTTGTCAAATTCGTCAGATTATGAATAGTTCGTGATATGAAACGAGACTCCAATATTCATTTCTTTGGACTCTCAATCTAGGCTACTACTTTTGATGAAAGTGGCTTCTTGTGCCTGTGTCAAAATCGATACACAACTGATGAGTTCGTCTGTCTTGCTTTGCTTTAATATCCTGATAGATATGCAGTTTCGCTCACTGTTATCTTTACAGATGATGTTATCCATTGAGATTCCCACATATACGTGACCTCGGAATACTTGTTCGTAAAATATTTGCGAATTCAGCTGTCTTGAATGACTAAAACTTCTGTTATCCTCTTTTGAATTTACTGACTTGTGAGATTGATAGTCATGTGCAGTTTCTTCTTTTCTTATTTCATTAGGATGTTATAGCCTTTGCTTCCGAATCATACTCAGTTAGGCCAAAGTAGTGTTTTATAGAAATGATGTTAAAGAGTAGGCATTCAGAACCTCCGTAAAAGAACTACTTTGCATTAGACAAATATCAATCAAACTTTGGTATACATACTGTCCCGAGTATGTATACCAAAGTTTGATTGATATTTGTCTAATGCAAAGTAGTTCTTTTACGGAGGTTCTGAATGCCTACTCTTTCATAACATTTGCCATAACACTCTTACTTTTATACCCGAAATTCGTTTTGTAACGAATTTCGGGTATAAAAGGAGTCGCAAACGTTCATAAATCTTCTGCCAGTGAACAATTATGATCGTGCGTTACTTCTTAAACTCTTCTATGAACGAAAAATCAATGCCAGCTCAGAAGGAATTTCGGAACTTAAAAGGCTTGCGAAGATGCTCCCTGACTATTGGGAATTTTAAAATAATTATTTTCCGTTTTGAGAAGACTGGACGAATGTCGCAAACCGATTGGGCATCTGAAAACGGAAGACATTGCTACGACAATAATGTTGCAGATTGGAAAATTTTTATAGTAGCAGTAGTGAACACGCGATATCGCCGCAATTAGACACGCCCTAGAGGACAATGTGAGAAGTTCAGCAATATAAGATTAATTTTGCATTTTTATCCATACAAGCTATCCAAATAGATATAACAGTCAAGAACTGCTTTCTGGTGATAATGATAGCGGAAACATTTGCCATAACATTCGTAGCACATGATGTTGATAATGCATGCCCTGGCACAATCCGTGGAGCGATGAGGCTCATTTTCATTTGAACTGCGATGTGAACAATCACATCTTCCAAACGTTCAACAACAAATTCCGTTGCACTAACCAAAGGCAAGAGTGCGATGTGTTATCATTGGCCTTTATTTTTTGAAAAGAACTCTGCATCTGAACCAGTAACATGTACTGTTAATGCTGATACGGAGATATGCACCAAAACTTCATCATTTCAATATTGCAGCAGAGTTATCTGAACACTACAATATGTAAGATAATGCAAGGTATTACCGCAGCATTTCTCGCACGACAGAATGAATTGCCTATCGTTTTCAACATGGCTGCTACCACAACTAAATCTGAATCTTTACGGTTGTGGTTAATTAATTAGCATTATTATTATTACAGTATTATTATTACTGTTATTTTATATTTTATTATTTTTATGTATTTACCGTATTTTATTTTATACTACTTATCCTGTTTGTTTATTTTTATTATATTATTTATGTACTTGTAGTATTTTATATTATTTTATGATGTTTATGTAGTTTTTGTTTTATTTTTATTTTTAATTCGTTAATTAATTTTTACACCGTTATTATTGCACGTTACGAAGTTTTTTTTTAATTCTAACTTTTAAATTTAGCATTCGAATTTAATGATATTCGTTGTATCCTGTGATGGTTGTACGATCAGCCGAAAACGTTTGAAAAATAAAAATGCTGCTGGTTAAGGCTTAAGACTGGTGCATAACAGCAGCTATAATATATAGCGTACTATATAGCAAACTCACTGTCAGTGCAGCGTTAAACAAATGAAGCCTCGCATTCCGCGTATACTTTATAGCGGGCTATACGCTGTGTGCAAGACTTTTGTAGCATTATATCAATAGTAGGGCCCTGTGCAGGGGCGGACTATGGCCTAGGCAACCTAGGCACGTGCCTAGGGCCCGTAATTTTTGGGGCCCCAAAAATTAGGTTTTTAATTTTTTAATTTTAAAAATAGGCCCGGAATTACAATGTTGCCTAGGGCCCACTTTAGCCTTAGTCCGCCTCTGGCCCTGTGCGTCATTTTTTCCCTTTTTGGCTGTCTTGATACAGATCGCATAAACCGGTTTTTGAATTATAGTAATTGGAAAGAGTCTCGCTTAACAAGGCAATGTTTCCAGCCTAGCTGTCTTAAAAGACAGAATTTCTCATGTATTACAACTCCATTCAGGTTAGTTTAGTTCCTACGTCCAGTACTGTGCAGCGAATGCTGTTTTTACAGCATTGAATGATTTAGAGCATGGATTTTATCTTTCATGTAATCGTTAATTTCACATTCTACATCTGTAATTAAAATAAAATTATTGCACTTCGTTTCTTAACTCCCGGAATTCGTTTTAAAAAAAATCACATAATATGCACATTAATGTGACAGCAGCGCCAAATTTCGCTTGTGTGAGTGAATTTTGAAGTAAAATTTTTTAGAGAATCGAAGTTTGCTATAGAGTAACTCCGAACAGTTGCTGTTTAATTATGATCAATCACTCTAGATTGGTACTTTACTACCATATTATATAGATTACTGATTTTAATGAAAGCACTGTTAGATGAAAATATCTGTAGATATCAGAACCCAAACAGTTATTAAATATGAATATGAAATATGAATATGAATATGATTAAATATGTTGTACCCAAAAAACAACAACAACCAAACACAACAACAACAACCAAAAAACAAAAAAAAACAGAAAAATATGAAAACCCCACAACTATTTTATCGATAGTATCAAACAAAACTACTTTTCCTATTAATCTAATGCTTGTAGTCACAAACTCAACAGAAAATACACAACTGTTTTTCCTTTCCCGCTCTGTTATATATTGATATAACAGGAGAGTATAGCGATCGGTCAAAAAATGACCTTCCAAGATTTTTACAATTTTTGACTCGGGGGACCTTGAAACGTCTAGAAATATAAAAAAAATTCGGGTATTTTTTCTGTATGTATGAATGTTAGTGTGTGGGGGTGTGTGTGCGGGGGGCCATGATTTCGTTCACCCTCTTTGGGACTTAATAATTCCTGTGCTTTTTGCCGAAAATTTCTTAAATTTTGCAGGGAGGTTTGTATGTTAGAGGGATTAATACTAATTTATTTTGGTGGTTAAAGGACGACGGGATGGACGAAAAAGAGGGTCGGGTGTCGTATCTCCAGTAGAGTCGAACTCAATGACGATTTTACTCGTTATTAGCATTTACAATTTTTTATAAAACCAATCCTTATCCTCAAAATTAAGCTTTTTGCCATTTTATAATAATTAAAAATATAAAAAGTATTTAAAATAAAATATGATAACAGATGGCGCACCAAAATTTAAATGTTGCCGGGGAAGTTAAGCAACGCGTTCCTGGATTTCTCAATTTTACGATTCTGTTCATTTAAAAATTGGTAACAGAAAAAAGGAAACTAACAAGGGCAAAATACCGTGTTAGTGTGTTAGTTTGGTTATTTTCAGGGTCGTCTAGAGCGGAGGAAAGCTGAGAATTTTTCTCTCGGTCCCGAGAAAACTTACGGTCTGCAGTGTTTCTAACCTTATAAAATTAATGTTACTTTATACTAACAAGTAAAATAAAATAGAATTTTTAAGACTGCTTTTTATTAATAAAGAAATATTCTATGTCAATGTTTCCTAAAGTGGTTCCTAAGGATCCCTGGGTGTCCTTGGAACCGCTGATGGGGTCCGTGGCAAATAATTAATTTGGGGTGCATGGACAACATCAGGAGGCCGACAAAAGGTTTAATAAAAAGTAAAATTATTGTGACCGATAAATAAATTCATGTTTACGTCTTGAGTAAAACATAAGTACAGTAATGTATAGATGAGTACATAAAATACAAGTAATGACAAGTATTGCCAGTGGGAATACTAGCTGAAGTTTGCTCATTGTGAAAATGGGCTATTTTCTTCATTTATTGCATACATTATGACATTTTAGAATTTATTTTGTTTGTTTATAGAATTTTATATATTTATTTAATTTTTCTGTTCAAAACAGTGATAATTATTGGTTGTTTTATTTTTATTTTTAATTCGTTAATTAATTTTTACACCGTTATTATTGCACGTTACGAAGTTTTTTTTTAATTCTAACTTTTAAATTTAGCATTCGAATTTAATGATATTCGTTGTATCCTGTGATGGTTGTACGATCAGCCGAAAACGTTTGAAAAATAAAAATGCTGCTGGTTAAGGCTTAAGACTGGTGCATAACAGCAGCTATAATATATAGCGTACTATATAGCAAACTCACTGTCAGTGCAGCGTTAAACAAATGAAGCCTCGCATTCCGCGTATACTTTATAGCGGGCTATACGCTGTGTGCAAGACTTTTGTAGCATTATATCAATAGTAGGGCCCTGTGCAGGGGCGGACTATGGCCTAGGCAACCTAGGCACGTGCCTAGGGCCCGTAATTTTTGGGGCCCCAAAAATTAGGTTTTTAATTTTTTAATTTTAAAAATAGGCCCGGAATTACAATGTTGCCTAGGGCCCACTTTAGCCTTAGTCCGCCTCTGGCCCTGTGCGTCATTTTTTCCCTTTTTGGCTGTCTTGATACAGATCGCATAAACCGGTTTTTGAATTATAGTAATTGGAAAGAGTCTCGCTTAACAAGGCAATGTTTCCAGCCTAGCTGTCTTAAAAGACAGAATTTCTCATGTATTACAACTCCATTCAGGTTAGTTTAGTTCCTACGTCCAGTACTGTGCAGCGAATGCTGTTTTTACAGCATTGAATGATTTAGAGCATGGATTTTATCTTTCATGTAATCGTTAATTTCACATTCTACATCTGTAATTAAAATAAAATTATTGCACTTCGTTTCTTAACTCCCGGAATTCGTTTTAAAAAAAATCACATAATATGCACATTAATGTGACAGCAGCGCCAAATTTCGCTTGTGTGAGTGAATTTTGAAGTAAAATTTTTTAGAGAATCGAAGTTTGCTATAGAGTAACTCCGAACAGTTGCTGTTTAATTATGATCAATCACTCTAGATTGGTACTTTACTACCATATTATATAGATTACTGATTTTAATGAAAGCACTGTTAGATGAAAATATCTGTAGATATCAGAACCCAAACAGTTATTAAATATGAATATGAAATATGAATATGAATATGATTAAATATGTTGTACCCAAAAAACAACAACAACCAAACACAACAACAACAACCAAAAAACAAAAAAAAAACAGAAAAATATGAAAACCCCACAACTATTTTATCGATAGTATCAAACAAAACTACTTTTCCTATTAATCTAATGCTTGTAGTCACAAACTCAACAGAAAATACACAACTGTTTTTCCTTTCCCGCTCTGTTATATATTGATATAACAGGAGAGTATAGCGATCGGTCAAAAAATGACCTTCCAAGATTTTTACAATTTTTGACTCGGGGGACCTTGAAACGTCTAGAAATATAAAAAAAATTCGGGTATTTTTTCTGTATGTATGAATGTTAGTGTGTGGGGGTGTGTGTGCGGGGGGCCATGATTTCGTTCACCCTCTTTGGGACTTAATAATTCCTGTGCTTTTTGCCGAAAATTTCTTAAATTTTGCAGGGAGGTTTGTATGTTAGAGGGATTAATACTAATTTATTTTGGTGGTTAAAGGACGACGGGATGGACGAAAAAGAGGGTCGGGTGTCGTATCTCCAGTAGAGTCGAACTCAATGACGATTTTACTCGTTATTAGCATTTACAATTTTTTATAAAACCAATCCTTATCCTCAAAATTAAGCTTTTTGCCATTTTATAATAATTAAAAATATAAAAAGTATTTAAAATAAAATATGATAACAGATGGCGCACCAAAATTTAAATGTTGCCGGGGAAGTTAAGCAACGCGTTCCTGGATTTCTCAATTTTACGATTCTGTTCATTTAAAAATTGGTAACAGAAAAAAGGAAACTAACAAGGGCAAAATACCGTGTTAGTTTGGTTATTTTCAGGGTCGTCTAGAGCGGAGGAAAGCTGAGAATTTTTCTCTCGGTCCCGAGAAAACTTACGGTCTGCAGTGTTTCTAACCTTATAAAATTAATGTTACTTTATACTAACAAGTAAAATAAAATGGAATTTTTAAGACTGCTTTTTATTAATAAAGAAATATTCTATGTCAATGTTTCCTAAAGTGGTTCCTAAGGATCCCTGGGTGTCCTTGGAACCGCTGATGGGGTCCGTGGCAAATAATTAATTTGGGGTGCATGGACAACATCAGGAGGCCGACAAAAGGTTTAATAAAAAGTAAAATTATTGTGACCGATAAATAAATTCATGTTTACGTCTTGAGTAAAACATAAGTACAGTAATGTATAGATGAGTACATAAAATACAAGTAATGACAAGTATTGCCAGTGGGAATACTAGCTGAAGTTTGCTCATTGTGAAAATGGGCTATTTTCTTCATTTATTGCATACATTATGACATTTTAGAATTTATTTTGTTTGTTTATAGAATTTTATATATTTATTTAATTTTTCTGTTCAAAACAGTGATAATTATTGGTTGTTTTTCATAATTATAAAAACGATTTAATGACTAAAAATATATAAGTGATTTATTTATTTTGATCAAAAATATGTTTTTCTATGAAAATTCAATAGATAAAATAAAAAACTTAATTTTATATTTTCGTAATGTAATTTATAACCCAATTAGAAATAAATTATACATTTATTTCACTATATTATACTCGTTTCTGAAAGACGGGCAAGCTTTAGCTAGTAATTTAAATAAATGTTACTTTAAATATCAAAATGTTTTATTTATATTTTATTTTTACGTCACCATTCAAGACATCAAAGTTATATAAATTTTGAATTTTGCTATTACGTAGTTGTGTAGAGTTATTTCACTTGGGGTTCATGTTCAGGTTTTTGCTATGAGAAAGGGTTTGTGGGTATAATAAGTTTGAGAACCATTGTTCTATGTTCTTCATTTGTTCAAAAAACAACGATGCCGAAAGGGGTTCGTTCTACCCTCGGGCCTCATACAAGCTCTCGGCGATCCTGCTTATTTTATATAAAAATTCTCAGATTTATTTATCATTAAGATATAGCATAGGAAAGCTATAACTTTCTGTAATATATACAATGTACTTTCGCAAAATCGCGTAAACAGAGGATTTAAGATATTTCTAAGGAAAAAAAAATGCCGGCAAAAGTGTTAGCTGCCCCACCTACCAAAAGGAATTAGCCTTTTTCCAAGCCCGGACTGATTATGACCTCTAGGATTCCAGAACGACAACGAACTAAGATCGAAACTAGCAGGAATTGACAGAAAACATGGACTTCTAAAGTTTGACTAGTTGGATTAGCTCAACTTTAGAGCCTCACTGTATGCAGCCTTAGTAGTTAAGTTCAAAAGACATTAGACAACGACTACAGTTCTATAAGTAGTTTATGTTACAAATCAATGTAGGTGGGGTTAAGAAAGACAGGTTTTGTCGGTCAAATGATTCTGATGGTGTCACCAAGTGCTGTTGCCCTTCACTGTCGATTAGTAGCTACAGACATTAAAATCTCTGTAGAGCCATTTGATGTGGCAGGAATATTTCAACTGAAATTTTGTTCAAAATGAGAACTGTATTTGATCTCGAATCTTCCAGAGCGGTATACTGACAGTTTAACCATCTCATCCATCCGGCCATCATTATAAAGGAGCTGTAAACACTAAGGTTTCTCATTTCCTGGTCTTTTGCTTGTCCCGGGATTCCGGGAAATCCCGGACATAATTAATTATTTTTAAGATATAAAATAAATCTTAAAATCGAATGATATACCTTAAAAATAATTAATTATATAAAAAGTATTTAAAATAAAATATGATAACAGATGGCGCACCAAAATTTAAATGTTGCCGGGGAAGTTAAGCAACGCGTTCCTGGATTTCTCTTTACAAATAGAAAAAGTTTATTAAAGAAACAAATGAACTTAGATCAAACTTCTAAGTTAGAAGGTAATTTTCGTCATTAAAAAAACACAATACAAAATATTATTGTAAATTTTTATAATAAGATTTTAGAAAGCAAAGATGGTCAATACTCCGATCACTCAATTTCATTCTTATTTTACTAAAGAAAAGTACTGCTATCGAGAATGCCCTTTTCGATTCAATTGATGTGGATGGAATCGTCTTTAATGCATTTCATAGAAGACAAATGATGTGTTTTTTCACTTGTAGCCTTGAAGATTTCTAGTTCGTTTCGAGATGCGTTAAAGTATTTCTTTTGCCGTCTAGTATTCTCGATTTGTCTATATTGGCTGCTTTAATAGCAGCATCGAGCTTAAAGCCCGATAATTCGGCAGTTTATTTGGCTTTAATAATCAGGTTTACGAAGAAAAACTTCATACTTGCATACTTCGTACTCATTTGTATCCTTGCCCAATTTGCATTATCTGGCATAATGCAGTTATTGAAGCTACTGGGCATGGTTAAAAAATTAAGACAACATAAGCACAATTAATCCAGATATTACAGGTTCTGACAAGTAAAGAATTTTCAGATTCCTTTTACAAATAGGCTACATATTGATTATTGACAATCTTTGACATGCCATAATAAGCAAACATTTAAAAAACTAATAAGCGGGCTTAAAATTAATAAATACAAATGTATTCTGACAGTTTATGGATTAATTGCACTTTCTATTTGCAAAATATCCTCAACTTTAACACAAAATAAGAAAAAAGTGAAGTTTCAAGAAATTTGCGGGATTTCCTGGAATATTTCCAGGGTTAAAAAACAGCCGAGATCCCGGATTTCTCAGGTCCCGGAATCCTGTTGGAGAAACCCTAGTAAACACGAATAGTGTCTATTCAGGACTATAAATACGCATTAAATAAAAATCCTAAAGCTGACTTCGTACTGTATTATTTTTACAAATATAAGTTGTAAGAACAACAATGTACAGACTCAGCGACATAAATTTTTATCTACAATGTTCAGAAAATCAGATAATTTCATGCCCATTTTGAAAACAGTTGCACTTTTTCAGTTTTGTCAAACAATAGTGTAATCCAATAGTTTTCAAAATTTATACGTTCTTTTCTGTAAAAAGACAAATTGTTACGTTCCTACACTTCATAAAGACGTATTTATGTGTAGTTTTTTATTATGTATCTATTCTTATAAAACTGGGATTTTGTTATTGATTTTTGAGCGTACACAATTATACTCCAAACAAGCAAAAGTAAAATAGTACGAAATTACAATTAAATGAAAATAATAACTACATGGTATAATTAATGAAATAAAATTTTGATATAATGACTACATGTAAAGTCTATTATATCTGTCTTTATATATTAAAGTCTATATTAATGACTATTATATCTAAAGGCTTAGAAGCATTATAGTTATTTCATGATTAAAGTTTTATTTTATTTAGAGGTATGTCCGCTTAGTTTAATAATACAGTGCGAGTTTCTATACCAAATTGAAATCAATTTACTGTATTTGCCTTAAGATGACATCAGCCAATTTTGCTGAGAGCTGACAAACTCAATTCATTGCAGTTTTTTTCTCTTGGGAAAAAGTATGACTATCAAAGAAAGAACCGGGAGACTAACTTTTATTTAAAAGAGAGTTTTAATTTATCTAACTATAATTTTACATACGAGTTTCCGAATAACGCGTTTCGTGTAGTCGCAATTACTCAAATCTAAAGTGAGCTATAGATTTGAGCCAGTGTATTAAGACACTTTGGGATACTTGTGCAATTCAAATAAACTTAGCGGCAAGATAAATTTTTTAAATAAGGGTTATGCCGATTCTACGGGAGGCGAATTGACTTGCAATTCGAGATAGGTCTCTAAATAAGAATTGGTGAGGATGAGAACTGTCAGAATCTGTGTTTGCAATGAGAACGAGGATGTGCCACAAGAATGGGGAACTTTTATTCTTTTCTGCGCTTTTCTCTTGCTGAACTGCTCTCTCTTCTTATCCAGGGAAGTTTCGATATTGCACTCCCGCCTTTTCCTCTCGATTTATATATCGTGAATAAATGACTCCAATTTTGAAATATGAGCAATCAACTATTTTATCACTTATAAAAGCTACAGTTTTACAAATACATCATTTTTCCCTGTTTAATATTAATAGTTTGATCTCATTGTCTGTTGAGTATTTTAGTGTTCTTAAATTCATGTAACTTCATCCTTATTGCGGTGGGCCGACCTCACAATAACTTACAATAAAATAATGTTAATGAAATAAATACAGAAGTCGAGAGTGTTTCTTGTGTGATATGGTATGACAGCCAGATGGTCGAAGCGGTTAAAATAAAGCAATATGGCTGAAACATTGAAAAGATTTATCCAGTCCTGTGGCCTCTTCGCATTCACCCTCTCCATACATTAAACCTACGTTCTCATTATAAAAATATTAATTTATTGATCATGAAATGACAAAATTTTGAATACCGTAGGTAAGTTAGAAACTTGAATTATAATCAGCTTCGTAGATATTTTGACACTAATTTCAAATAAAATATTAGAGTCCATCAATGTAGTTATATCTAAAATGCTTCAAGGACATGAAGATATAAAGAAATCTGTTGAGATGCTATTCACTCATATTTTATTTTAAAAACTTAAGGTTCGAACTAACAGAGCTGCTATCAACAAAATGGAATATTGAGCCTACTTTCTGCGATAAAAGTTTACATTGTCTCAAAAAGCTTTTAGACGAGTTTTCAAGCAAATGGATGTAATCAAAAACACTAAACAATATTTTATAGTTAAGATAATTCAATACAACAATTGGTGTATTAATGTGGTAAATCATCTTAATATTAGACTTAATGACCGGATGACCGACGCTGCTAAGGCGTCAGCCTACCTCGCTGGAGCAGTGGCGCATCCAGAGGGTGGGCCAAGGAGCCCTGGCACTCCCCAAAGGGAAAGAAACACTAGTAAATATTCAAAAAATATTTTCCTAATTAAAATGTATTTTTTTATTTATATTGTGTCATGTGTTCTATTTCTATATTACTTATGAGTTAGCGGTCACATAAGGTGGAAATTTTTATTAAGATCGTATTAAAAAGTTTTTTATTCGTTCAACTCGGCTTCTCCAAGATTAAATCTCGAGTATGCTACTGTTCTGGAGAAGATGAAATCGAATCCGGGAAGGCCGAAAAACACCACAAAGTTTTCGATGATCTTTCCGGATATGTATGGGCCCAGCATTCGTTAAAAATATAGTTAAAAAATGAGTATGAAATTATTGTCAGAGTTTTTTAGTTATCATGAAAAAAGAAAGAAACACGCCAACTTGATTTACCAAAATAACTGATGGATTTGCTCCGCAAATAATAGCGATATAAATCAAAATAACTGATTTATGTCAGTTATTTTGATCTATATCCATCAGTATTTTGATAGATCAATGACAAAAGACAACGAATGAAGAGTTTTAAGATTTTTATAATAGAAGAACGTTTTGTAAGCTGTACTTCAGATTCAGGAGCGGATCTAGATTTTCGGGGCCTAGGGCTTATTGAAGTCCAATGGGGTTCCATTTTTTGTTAATACAAATAATACTATAAATTGTCATTATTATTATATTAATATTAACTATTTTTTGTTATACGATAAGTGCTCATTGTTAATGAAAAAGTATTAAAAATTTATGAAAATAATTCAATTTTTGTGGGCCCTTGACACGTGAGGCCCAGAGCTTAAGTCCTATTAGTCCCTATGTAGATCCGCTTCTGTTCAGATCGCTTATGCTACCTCCCTGTATGGCCACTCAATGATTTGAAGATTGAGATTGAATTTCTTGATACATGGTTCTCAACAATCAAATTTCTATGTAAACTTTTAGAATTATTTCTAAAGCAGAATTTTCCATCTGCATTGAATAAACAGGAATTGATCTTATAGGCACAATGATTTAGTATTATTCTTACTGACTTTCAAACACGATATTCAATGTCGCAACGTAAGTATGCTGTGCTGAACTCATTTGGAATTCTAACACCGTATCAGTGCTTTCACCATTTATGTTTCTGGGTTTCTTGTCCAATAGCTGTATATCTTATAGTATGTTAAAATTTAAAGTATTACGTTGTTATCCTGTGATTTAATTAACATTGCTTAATATCAATATGAAGTTTTTAATTATTTGTTGTAAAAAATTTGACAATTAATTTTTACCAGGTTACTATTCTGGAAAAAAAATTGCCAAAAATCTTCTAAAGGTTTTAAAATGGCATTTTATTCAAATAATCATAAATGATTTTCTGTTATAATTCTTCTATATATATACCAGTAATTTTATTCCAAATTTACAAAAACATTGCAAAAAATTTTAAAAATTCTAAATGTAGTATTTTCCAATATTAACAAAACTTCCAAATTCGACGTTCTAGCTAAATATTTTAATATAAATTACTTTATTCTTTTTTAAATAAAATTCTTAATTAAAGATTTAGCTAATTTCCTTTAAATATTGTAAAATTTTTAGAATAAATTTTAAAATTGATTTTTCTTTAAAATACTTTTATTTGTGTTTCTTAAAATTTTCATTATACAGGATGTTTCAGAAATGTTTAGGCAAATTTTACAGAAAACAAAAGCCGGAATAAAAAGGTGAGATAGCGAGTGAATTCCGTTTTTAAATGTAGCTAGCAATGTATCAGTAGTAATTAAATTTGTTTATTAATCACCATTTCTTTATTAAAAACTCATTTTTAATTAATACTTTTAAATTTAATTTAATTTACAGTAATTAATTAATCTAACCAAGAATATCTTTGCAGCTGTTCATCAACGTCTTCGAGAAATGGGAGCACTGTCAATAGTCGACATTAATAGAGGAAGAGCAAAAACAGCACGAACACTAGATACGGAGGAGCAAATTATTGTTAGAATTGATGAGAATTCTAGTACAAGAGAATAGCTAGAACAATAGACATTACTCATTCAAGTGTATAGCGTATTCTTCATGAATACCAATTGTATTCATACCATTTACATCGAGTGCAGGTACTTGCACCAGGCAAATTTCCTTCACGAGAACGATTTTGTCAATAGTGTCTGAAAAGGAATATTAATCCTCGTTTTCTCAAAAAAGTGATTTTCACATTAAAGCTCATTACTAATACATCACATAATGAGACTTAAAAAAAACAGAAATGACGGCACTATACTTTGGTGCTTAATTACTCCAATTAAGTTTCAGATGAAAATAGGCTTGGTGTTTTTTATTTAGATTTTCTCCCTTTATAAGCTTGTGAAATTTGGCCAAAGATTTCTGAAAGATCACATATAAGTAACAATCCAACATGACTATAGAGTATTAAAACTGAAAATACGTTTAAGAAATCGCTTTCTGAACACCAAATGATTAATGTGATTATTAATAAACAGCTGTTTTACTGTATATGCACTAATGTGTAAGTTTGTATGCCCTATCTTAAACATAACTTTTATGATGCGGCACGGTAAATAATAGCAACAAAGAGATTAGTTGTTAATTTTAGTCTAAACTTTTTTCTAAGAAAAACACAGAACAAATTGCTACAGATTTTAAAAATTCTATTACACTTCTGTAAATTATAATAATTGCATAATTATTGTTAATGATATCACGGGAGTGTTTAGCATTTCTGTTCTAAGGAATTGCTGTTTGCCATTTCCACCACCAACACACTCCAGATGCAAGCCTCCTTTGCTTGCATTCGGCACGTTTTTCAAAACGTCTACACATGATTCTGACGTTTTGCCAACGATATTTTGAAATGTAAATCGAAACTTTTTTCACACATCGTTTTGTTAACGCTGTTTGTCACATCGTTATTTTGATGTAAAAATAAATTTTACTTATGTAAAGATCGCCAGAAAAACGTTGTATTGAGAGATACATAGCCTTGTTATATAGATACAGAATTTAGATATTGAAAATCAAACGATATTCTCCCGAGAAAATGTTAATCGGGAAGACGTTCTGTGGGTATGTATTATATTTAAAAAGAACAAAAATCAATGTGTAAAATAACGAATAATTTTATATTTGCATTCATTAAAGAGTTTCAGTATTTGTATTAAATTTTAATCAGATTCTATAATTCAATATTCATTATATTAAAATTACAATAAATTTAACACTTGACAACTTTATTAAGTTTCAGTATTTGTATTAAATTTTAATCAGATTCTATAATTCAATAATCATTATATTAAAATTACAATATTACAGCAATTGTAAAAATAAGTTTCTGTAGAAGCCTACACTTTCAATCATTGAAATTGTTAAAATATAAAAAAAAATTGTATGTACCCAATCATAAGTAAAAAATTTGCTATGTTCTCTGCAACATATAAAACAGTACACATCTCCATTATAAAATTTGAAGTAAGAATTCTTTTCCCTGATTTTACTGTTACAAAATTGACCTCATACAGCCATGAAAATAAATGTAAATAAGGTACTGGTACCTTCCCATCAAAACCATAGAAGTGTGTATACTTTATAATTAATAAAATTAATCACCAAAGATTTTATCATATTTATTAACAGTTTAAATTCTCTAAAAACCGAAGACTTGAATTAATTTATGTAGCTGAATCAAATGTCAGACTGTGGAAGAATACTTGGAATCAAAGCCATATTTCTGATTTGCTAAAATTTATAAATTAAAAAAAATTTTACAAAAATATTTTGAACAGTTAAAAAAATCATTGAAAGTGCACAAGTTTAATTTGACTATTGTAACTGTGCTTTAAATGTTTACTTTAAAAAAAAGACAAAAGATTTACCTAGAAAAATTTTATTTTTCTTTATTATTATTTGCTTATATCTTCTGTTGAAGCAGTTTTCTTTTAAACAATAATATCAATCAAATTTTAAATATATTTTATTTTACACTTCTATTTTAGAAGATACACTATCATATTTTTCCAACAAATTTTAAACAACTCTGAAGATCAGAGGCAACATTTTAGANACAAAGATATAATTATAGATATAACATTAAAATTAAACAGCTATATTAAATTCTGATATTATTATTGTTTCATTAATATCTTGGTTATCCCTTTCGTAGCTTAATGTTTAAATTCTTCTTTAAAAAATGTGAACATCCCTTTCTCCTTTACAGTTCTTGATTCAAAGATTTTAACAATTGCAAAAAGGAAGATGCTGTATTTGCCAGATAATTATACTCAGTTAAAAGAACTGCTTGAATTAAAATGTTTAAGAAAAATATGGGTTCTATGCAAGCATAGAACCTTTAAATATTACTTTACTATAAATGACAGATGAAAAACAAAGTTTAAGTTTAAAATGTTGCATGAAATTATCTTTTATTACCTTTTTACAATTTCCAAAATGCTATGTCGGTATAACGAATAAATAGGATAAAGAAACTAAAGCATATCAACTTTTGAAAACATTGAAATTAAGTTTTATGAACGATATCTTTTCTTTTTATATATATTAAATTATAGTTTTAGAGGGGCTGTATGACGTGTTACGGCTATACAATATGCGGATATAAGTAACGAGTGAAGTGGATCATATAGGCAGTTGTAATGGATCGTATTCGTAGAGTGCACTGCATATACATTTCGACTGTTTGGAATAAAATCATTTGTAAACTCCATCGGTAGCAGCTGTTCTTACTGAGTCATATGCTGAGAGAGCGGGAAGAAAGTGAAATCGATTCATAAACGTGACTTGGATCTAAAAGAAATCAAAGCGAAATTAATCATATTGTTCATATTTTTTGCCGAATGGGCATTATGGCTAATTTCGTTTTGATTTTCTTTGCTTCTTCATGTTAACTATCTAACTTAATATTAAATTACCGTATCTTCCAAGCGAATCTATGTGATTTTACGATTTCAATTATTGCATCTATATGTTATTATACTTAAAAATTGTGTTTAAATTTTAGCTAAAATAATTTTCTCTGATTCGGAATCTATTTCAAATTCTATCTTAAGTTATAATAAATGAAAAAAACTACATTTAATAGAGTCCATAGAAATAATTTTTTTGTTCTGTGTAAGGATTCCATATTTAATTTGGAAACGGTAAGATTTAAAAACAAAAAATTCATACGATAACTTGAAAATTTCATGGAACGTTCTTAGTATTTTAATTAAATTAATATAATCCAATCAATACATCTTCATGTGCTTCTGAATTTTAATATATTGATAATTTCTTTGATAGCTCAGATACATTGCTGCAAAATTCTTAATTGGAATAATTGGAACTTTATGTTTTTATTTAATGTAGATTATTTTTCAGGAAAATGTTTTTAATTACAAGAAAATATTTATTTATTCATATTTAGACAATTCATAAACAAAACAATTTTAAATAATTTTAATGATTATATAGACTTATGTGAAAATATTTAAATAAATCTATTTACTCATAATTATTATTATTGTTTATCAATTTCCATAAAATAATATTAATTTATACTTTACCGTTTCTGTAACTTACTTTTCATATGAAAAATTTTATTTTTTTTTTTTAAAGCTCTGGCAATACAACTCTTGGGCGATTTGCCTAGGGGATGCTTTCTGGGAGGTCTTTTTAAGAGAACTGGACTCTATTTAGGCGTTACAGATGTGGAGAAAACCCAGAAAACTCCACGTGGCCATGACTGAACTCTAAGTGTTTAGGGTACGAAGACCGCTTGGCCACTGGTGGGCTTTTATTTAGTTAATTAATCATTAAAAAATTAATTATATTTTTAAAATTTTACTACGATGAAATTCTAAAATATTTATCATAAATTAAATATTTTTAATTTTAAAATGTTATGATAAAAGAATTATAAGATGCATTCATTTTATTCGAATAGTGTGCAGTACCAGCGGAATTGTCCGCCATTTTAGATCTTATCGTTTGCGTGTTTGCTATTGATAGCAATAGTTGAGGCTTGCTTCATGATTTTTTCTGAAAAAATGACAGGATATATTACTTCAACCTCCATTAATAACTCAAAATGTGACTTTACTTTTCATGGTTAACTAGGCCTGTTTTAATAAATTGTTTAAAATAAACATTTAAAAAATCTAGGATAAAAGAAAGTAGTGATGGATGAAAGCTTAACTCTTCCAAGGAATCGTTATTCTTAATTCGTAACTTACACGTTAGAAATATTTGTATGTTTATACATACCGTATAGTTCTGCCCTGTATAATAAGGTATATTCGCCAAATAAGACCCACCTAACGTTTTAAGACGTTTGTTTTTTCACTAGCTTATTAGAGGAAAAAGTGTGAAAGTTGTATTGCAACATACTGTAAGATGTGTACTTGCGGAAACATGAAATAAAAGTTAGCATCACTCGAAAAGTTTTCTGTAATAATATCAACACATTTTCCAAAAGTTATGTAATGGGTTTTATTTGGAACTGGAGGGTCCAAATATGAGCCATTAGTAGTTCCAAAGAAGGCTCACACGTAAAGAAAATAATTTATTAATTAAGGTAAAAAGTAAGAGCTAATTAAATTACAACAAATGTATTTAAATCCAATGAAATACAAGTAGCTTAAACATAAATGGGTGATTCACTTGGAACTGAACGCTTTGTTCAATAGATCATGATTGCACCGTGCATTTTAATAACATGTAATGTAAAACATACCCTATTCTTTATTTCATGCTTCGTCATGAAATAAAGAATCGTCCTGATTGTGTTTTATGCTCATCGTTTCATTTTGTACGGAGATATTCCACTTAATAAGTGTTCGTTTCCGAGTGCATCACACTGTAGCTTTAATAAGTTTAAATAATTTTTAATAAACATTAATTACCATGAACTAGCTAGCTTTACATCAAATTATGCTTTGTTTAACAACGGATATATATAGTGAAAATGTGATCAATGCGAAATCAACAAAATAGATTAAATTTTAATATAATACTGTATATAAAACAATTGTTAAAATCATGCATTAACGCTCACGACACAGGCTGTGAAAGAAATGTGACATCTAAGATCCAAAATGCCGGACAAGTCAGCTATCTTGTATGTAATACTTATAGTGTGTATTTATTACGTCAATTTGATATCATTCTTACAATTTTCTTAGAGCTCTAAATAACATATTTTCTTCTCTATTTGGTCTTTTAGATCATTGAATTATTGTGAGAATGTTTATAAACACTCTTTAGCAACAAAAATACAAAATATTTGACAATTATAATACCAAAGGTTTATGTTATTCCATTAATTTCTGTATGTTATAAATGATTATTTTAAATTATTAATTTAATATATATCATCCAAAAGTAAAAATCAAAATTTTAATACTAAAGTTTCTGGATTTTTAGTTTATTTTAAACTAATTACATTTTATTTTTATTTATAGATTAAAATTACCTTTAAATCTGAAATCACGGAGAAAATTTTATTTTACTAATTAACTTGGTATGATAAATTCTTTCGTAAGATAAGCTTTGTAAATATAAATAAAATACTGTAACATAATATAACAGAAGGGTTAAAAATTCGAAATAATCTAATAACCTTAATCTTTGCTGTTGTTATTTTTATACCCGAGCAACGCAGGGCTCATCTGTTAGTTAACAATTTGATAAACAATTTAAATAGAATACAGAGAAACAATATGTTTAAATAAACTTTATAACATTATATTTACAGAAAAATATACAAGTAGAGCGTCGATTTTCCGAGTCAATTGGGGACTGGGGTTGTTCGTATAACTGATATTTCGGATAACCGATTTATGTAAGAAAAAATAGTTTAACGTATCCGATGTTGAAATTTTTCTCCGTTGCGTGTCGCTTCGCGTTGAATTTTCGTCGATGTTAAGCCTAACAAAGACTATTGTATCGTTAAAAATTATTTTTTTATTTTGTACAAACAAAATAAATATATTGAAAAATATAAAAACAATAAAAAAATATACTTCAGATGTTAATTTAGTATCAAAAACGTAAAATATTTGAGTAGCCCAAGACATAGCCAAAGATTGAAGCGCCACAGCACTGGCGAAAATTTAAATTTGCCGACTGGAATTCTTCCGGATGATTGACGTTTCGGATTATTGACTTTCGGAAAATCGACGCTCTACTGTATTTTCTTTGACTATACATACATAGATGAGTCTTAGTTCATTTTTTGTCCTTTCACACGCTATACGAGGCAATATATGTTATATATGTCCTGGCAATTTTTATTTAATGTTATTTATATATGTTTTATCGTATTAATTAAACGACAGCATTCACATCTATTTTCTGTATTTTGTTTTCTTTGTAATGACTTTCTGAAGAATATTCTCTTATAACAATGAACAATAATCGTTTCCTCTACATTGCAGTAGTCTTTTTAAAAAATATTGCGTCTTTTCCAACTTAGTAATATGAGATTTATCTATTTTTTTCCCTCGATATATTCCTTTTTCAAACTGGGAAAAAAGCTCACAACAAACAAATTAACTACAAAATCAAGTACAAATATTATTGATATTGTCAAAAGCATATCCTAATATCTTAATATTCTGTCAAAAGCGTAGTCATTTGTAATGTTATTACTTTCATAACTTTCACCAAATAACAATAATCCACATTTGTCTCGACAACTCTTTATCCATATTTTCCTTCTCTGTTTATTCTTGGAAATATGAACAGTCTAAAATTTTTTCCAGAACTATTTGTGAAATTAGGAGCGGATCAACCTTCAATTTTAAACAATAGAGTCCACTAACTGTAAGTTAACAGAGACCAAAAATGGCGTCTCAGTGAGCATAGTCTCTCTCTAGTGCCTTAGTTTTTATATGCGAAATGGCGATAATGACGACAATTTGATGTAAAGGTGTACATTATTGGGCTTCAATTTGAAAAAATTGTAGACCTAGAAATTCCTATTGTCATCCATTTGTCTGCCCGCCTGTCTAATCTCGAGAATGGAGTTAGATGGATGAAAGTCAAGACCAGATACAAAAAGATTAGGGATAGGAGGCCCCGATTAACTATATAAGAACTTTCGATTCGTAAGAAAGCCACGTTATTTCAATTTAAAACATTTCCTCCAAAATGTGTTAGATAGATGACCGTCATGATTCTATTGCTAAAGGAAAAGTATAATGTACAGGAGCAATCCACTATAAATTTCAGGTGGCGAGCATATATTTTAAATTAAATAAATTAAAGATATGATTAAAAATTTCAGCCTGGTATTGTGACTGTCACAATCAATAATTGCTCATTAGCATTTTTTTTTGTTTTTTTTTTATTTTAAATTAATAGCATCCTAATAAGGATATGTTTATTTAGACAAAACGAATGCACCTATAATTGTTTTTAAAAAGAATTAAAAAGAAAAACACGAATAACAAAATTAAAGACAATAAATTTTAAAAACATTTAATGCTAATTTTCAAAATAAGTTCGAAACATCGCTTTAGTTCAACTGTATTTGAAGGGAGGGAAAATCATAATTTAATTATGTAAACAGGTTCTAATTGAATACATTTATAAAAATTGCTTAAATACTACTTGGAAGTTTTAAAGTAGAATGATTTAAAATAATCTACTATTATTAATTTTTCAAATAAAAAAAAATCTTAAAATAATTCATATTATTAACATTAAAATAACTTGAATGAATAGTTTGACCATCATTAGTATACAATTAATGTACAGTACATATAGGCTATTTACATTAATCGTTTAAATTAAAAAATTTAAATGATTTTAATTCATTAAAATAGAAGCTAAAGATTACGAGCAGTTACATTATTTATAATTAGATTAATCTAATAATAATAATAAAAAAGAAACTTTCCAAACTTATTACATAAGAATATAAATGTGGAAACTTTAAAAGTAATAAAAATAATTTATAAATTAAAAAAATCTCATCATTAAAACGTTATTAAAAGAATTCATTTAATTAAAAAGTTTATTCAGAAATTAATTTTGAAACAATAATACATAAAAATATCAATTATTTAAAGTGAAAAAATTTAGAAACATTCTGCAATAATTTAATAAATAACAGGTTTATGAGATAATATTTTTCTTATATATATTTACTATACTTGCGTAAAACTGTAGAAAATTATTTGTTTTATATTCACTAAGCGCATAATACTTTAAAGTATTATGTACTCGGTTAATGTAATTATATAATATATAATATTAAGTTTTAAGCTGTATATAAAACAGACTTGCTTTTTCATTTGTAAATTAGTGAGGAAATACAATATTGAAGTAATATAAAAGAAATATGTATCTTACTATAAATAAAAATAATCATGTTTTTTTTTTATTAAAATTAAATGTGAAGTGGAATTAATACTATACTTTTAAATCTAATAAAAGTATGAAAATAAATACTTCAAAATTGATATAAATAGTATAGCCTATTACTTCTAAATAACATATTTTAAATTATGTAGTTATAATTTCTACATCTGAAAAATGTTTAGTTTATTTTAATGTTTTTTTCATACATGACGGTAGTCAAAAGTTTTTTATTTTTATCATTAAAACCACTATGATCAATCACGTATTGTAGTCTTGTAACGAATTCGTAAGCGATTTGAATGTTCTCTTATGTAATATTCAGTATTCTCGAATTCAAGGGTGAAAGGTGCGAAGTGCAAATTTTCTTATTTACACTGAAATACTATTGATAGTAACTATTTTATTCAGTATTCTGAAGTAGAAATTCGCTTTTTCACGGTGACAAAAGAAATATTTCAGATCATTTTTAACCTGTGGATATCCGTTAAATCTATGGACAATACATTTGAATTTCTAAACAAAAAAGCAATTTTCCTCGAGTTTTATGTTTGTCACTTCAAATTTTGCTTACATATCTTCTAAATTATCACACTAAATTATTAATATTTCATTTCTGTATTAATTTATAAGCATTCATTTAAAAGATAAAAAATGTAATCTACAACTTTATATAAATAAAATTCTTTAATGTGTGTTCGAATAAAATAGTAAAATAAATAGCGTTTCAATTTCTAGTTTATTGCGATAATGATTTAGTGTATAACTAAACAATTAATGTTCTTCATATAATTACTAACTCAGCTATTATAACAAGTAAATAAGAACTAATCATACACTGCAAAAACTTTATTAACCATTTCAAATTTCAATATTAATGGTTACAATAGCTGATTTAGTAATTTTATGCTTTTTATCCCTGTATATGATCATATACACGGATAAAAAGCATAAGAACGAATTAATATTCTGTTATTAAGAATAATTGTAAAACTGAATAGAAATTCATTCATTATATTTATAGCCTAATAGTAATTCCGGAATATTCGCTTCTGACATTTGATTATAGTTCATTTCAACTTTTTAGCATCTATTAATTTTTTTTTAAAAATAAACCATAGATTTATGTTAATTAATTAAAAAGTAATAATTTAATAAATAAGTAAAACGTATAATTGTGTTTGTAAATCATGCTTAAATATGAGTAAAAAAATATGCTTCCACAAGTGTTAAGATGAAAATAGTTATCATCTCAAAATACACTCACTGACAAAAAAATTACGCACCAAAAAGTTGTTGGAATCGAATGCAACTTATTAGTAAGAACGTAATTACAACATCATAGCAAAGGCACAATTTCTTGTGAAAATTTAAAGGAACCTTTAGTACTTTGTAAGACCTCCTCATGTCTGCATACTTGCGGTAATGTGTCGGACACGGTGGCCTTACAGGCACCCTGTGCCACACTGCGATAGGTTTAACCACAGATGCTGAACTGCCACTACAGATTCCTCAAACTCATAGATGACCGTAGCTAGTGTCCCATCTGGTTCCACGAATGCTCGTTGAGAGAGTGCAGGCCAAGAAAATGTGATAACGTGATGGAGACATTCTTGAGAAACTCTAGCTGTGTGTCCATTCATCTCTGTCATGCAACCATTGAAAACGAAACCGACGATGTTGAAAGCGTAGCGATTGCCGTTCATGAAAATTTGTCTCTGATGATGGTCGGGAAGAAACTTTTCTATAGCGAATCTTCCACCTAGTTCAGAATGGTGGATAGTTTGATGGAATATGTCAAGGCAACACATGGGAAATCTGCCAAGGCGGAATGTTTCCCCGGAGGACTTTCTACGGGAAACTGCTTATATTTATGTGTTAGACACGCGAAAAAAACCAAGAACACTCCGCAGGGCCAACCCGTTGGTCAGGCGCAAACCTAAAATCAACTACTAATGTTCAGTTGTTTTATCCACTCAGCCACCGATTCTGGTAGATAAAGATGTCGTTGCAACTGTTCATACTTGTCTCACGACTATGCAACCGTCTCCATTGATGTCTGTCTGGGGAGTCCAGAGCCTAGCTGCCGTGCATGTGCCCCGGCGTATCTACTGACTTCAGCACCTAATACAGTCACGTCAGAACGACCGAGACGATGGGCAATTCGGCGAACGAATATCTTGATTCCTTTAGCCCAGCTTTGCGCAACGACTGCGTCGTACAGGCACGAAGATTTCAAAACAACAGATATACTGGAAATTCTGAACACAGTAAGCTTCTGCGAGCCGTTTTTTATAGAATACTGGGGTAGCTAGTTTAATGCACTCTTGTGGTATTTATTACGTGGCGAGTAATCAGACCACAACTGTAATCATTTACATAACAGCCTGACAATTGATTTGAAATATAAGCCCTACGTGAGTTTTGTAGTAATCGGACAATTGTATTTGAATGCGTAACTCCTANCTAGATTATAATTAATTACTTTCAAGATTGTTAATCGCCAAGAAAATTTTTCTAATGCCAATAAATTATTAAATATTAAAGCGTGTTTGTTGATTGGATGAGTTGCTAATTATTTATTAAAATAGAGAGAAGTAATTAATCTATGATAACAAAATCCAAATAACATGTGGTTAGATTTTTCCATTTTGCAATTTTATTTGCAGCAACTCATTATAATCATTCTTTTACGTGTGAGATTATTTCTTTGGAATAATCTATAATAAATTTTATGAATATTCCATCTCTTAATTTCTGTAATTATTTTTAGTTTTAATTAAATTAACAGATCGATTTTATGGACAAAAATATGTGAGAAAAACGGCATTTATCTACTGTTGGAATTTTAGCGCCATCTTGTATCTTTAACTGTATTTAATAATTATTTTAGAAATAAGCTACATTTCTTCTAGTTTTTTCGTATTTAAATGTTATTTATTTTTTGCAATTTGGATTAATTGAAGCAAAATAATTTATAAAAAATATTATATTATTAAAAAAACTGTGACGGTTGGATGATCGAGAGAATAATGTGTCAGGATACCGCTCTTAGGGACTCGGTGTTGATCTGTTTCTCATCACCCAGCTGCTCCCATATTGGACCTGGTCGAACCAATCATGGGTTCGGCTAAGTCCATAAAGGTTTTCAGACGAAAAGAGATGGAATTGAAAACAGAAACAGTTGTTAATACACTTTTTTTTTTTATTGATACAATTTCGTATTGTCAAAAAATTTATTTGCATTATAGCCTATAGGTTATACATTAAACGGATATCTTTTCTTTTTACGATTATTGTAATGTTAACTTCCAAATTTAAGAAGTTGAAATAAAATATAAGTATGTAATAATGAAGAGTGATGAATAATGTGATAGAATGAGTAATGTGAGGATAATTATGAACTAAAATTCTGTTACGACGGCTAAGATCTGTACAAGGTCCAAACAAAGAGCAGGATACTTATTTGTCAGTCGAGTCTGGAACTGTTTAAATCGTTTCGTGCTCTGAATTCTTTCTGTAGAGTATATATTGTACTACGATTGTTTTAGGCTTTTACGCAATGGAGAAGAAAACCATCCTTACAGTCAGCGAAAACAAGAAATCTGGGCATATAGTGAAATCCATCTATCCTGTTTTGAAAAATATATTACCAGTCACTTTTCTCTTGTCTGGAAGAAAAATGTAAATAGAAGGATGGTAGGATATATTTTAAACCAAAAAAGAAAGTGGATGAATTCAGAAAATAGAGCCACTAGAAAACTGGAATTGAATTGCGCAAGTAAATGCAAAGAATGGCACTGTTACAGATGATGTGATCAGAAAACAGCAGAAATATTTTGGCAGAAGATGAATATAAGAAATTTTAGTTACAGCAATGGGTGGCTACATCGATTTAAACAGCGTCATGGCTTGTCATGAGAAAGAAACACGGTGAAACTGCTGAAGTTGATTTGGATGTTCTAGAAGCGGGAATAACTAATCTGTCGACAATAATATAACGGTATGATATGAAAAATGTATACAGCATACATGAAACCGTTTATTTTACCGATTACAAGTTGACAAAACGATTGCTCATGTATCTGTGAAAGGTTGCAAGAAGAATAAAGGTAGAATCACAATTTCCTTTTGTTGTAATTCAGACGGTATTGATAAGAGAACTGCGATGTTATTGAAAGATTCTCAAGGATAACATAGAGTCCTCTAGTAACTGCGAAAGAAGCTCATGCTTATTTAGAGAAAATTCGGCATTTTCTGCAGGTAAGTGCTACATTTATCTGCATGACTCGAGGAAATAATGTAGTTCAAACTACTTTGAACCGGTTTTTTAATAAGAGAGAAAAACAATAAAGTAACATAAACTAAAGTGATAATTATGCTTATTATCTTGACATTGCTATTTGCATGTCGTTTTCGATAAACTGACACCCTCACTTTTTCACCATGGCCTGGAAACAAATGGTGGCAGTTTAAAGGATTGTATATCTGAAATATTTTGTATAGTTTGGATTCCCAAATTTTTCCTAAGTATGCCTTTTAGATTGTTCTTTACTGTTTTGTTTATTGAACATTATCCATTTTCAAGTTTTTTAGAAACTTGCTGAATTAAATCCAAGGAATTACTAAGCGGCTGGTCTCTAATTTCTAGATTGGTCAATGTATCAACAAGGCAATGAAAGATAGATCTAATGTATGAAAGATCATATTTTATTGAGCCTCTATTAAGCAAATTTTGGCAATGCCTAATTGCAACAGTATTGTTGGGTTCAAAGGTATCTGCAGCACTTTTTATTTTATCGAAATGTCTGCGTAGTAATCCCCACAACCAATCACTCAGTGAAACAATAAGCTGGGAAGACAATCCTGGAATAAGCCTTTTGAACTCGAATAAATGTCTTAAAAATTATTTTCTTAATGTTTGTTACTAGTGAATATACACATTAATACAGACACAGGATAATTAGAGAAGTAAAAGTCCAGTTCACACTGCGTCAAAAGTCGCTTTGTTAATCGCTTCTGACGTCATACTGCCGACAAGGTGTTCAGACTAAGCAATTTTACTAGAAAACTAATCGAAAACGATTTATCATTTATATTTAGAAACCATATTTTCAGTATAAAAAAGTGCTTTATAATTTCAGTTAACTAAAGAAATAACTATTTTGTTTTTAATCAATGAATTAATTAGTTTTTCTTCAAATTTTTATTTATTACAATTATAACTTAACAAATTTTTTAACAATTACAAACTTAATTTAATATCCTGTAACCCAATATAACTGTCATATAACTGAAGTTTTCAATAAAACTTTTTGTTCATTTTCGATGCTTTACGATCTTAGTGTTCATCAGATTAATTCCCAAAGGACAAACGATAAAGTTCAATTGGTTCGACTTTGTCGCTTGTCATGGATTCGTAGGTCGTAATTGCACAAAAATCATACAGTATGAACTTAGCTTAAGATATAAAAGCTTCGTATATCAGCTTTTTAAATCTTCTTCAACCTTCAACATGTATAGAAATAGCGCTGCTGATAAACAGAAGTACTTTCTCATGTTGGATTTCTTTGAGCCACAGAATACCAAAGCATAATTAAAAACTTTTGCCATGCTATGATGATTGGATTTTTCTAAAACTTTCGTCGTTAGAAAAACTGATATAGAGGCATTGTCAGATGACAAAACACAAACAATCACATTTGCTATGTATTGTTCCATTGAATTGTTTTGTCAATTGATATCTAAATACAGTATTAATGTCAAACATAAAGCTGAATTAAATTTTCATTTAGATGGTCGTTTCTATTAGAAATTTAGTTGTCTGTCCAGGTTTGCATTCTTTTCTAATTTTAACATACCGGCTGTGGATATCGTCCATATCTAAATGTTGGCTTACTTGAAATCTTTTATAAGAAGTATTTTACCCCCACAAATTACACAGTATAAGACCTTTTCTTTACTTTGAAAAACATCAGATCTAAATTTATCCACAAACAGTATTCTCTTAGTTTTATTGAAATAGAAGTCTTTTTGAGACATGTTAAGCAAGCAGTCTTGAGAAAGGGGGAGATTTGTTACTTTCCCATCCGAAATTTTAATTTCCGTTATTCGATTTTCAATAAAATTAAAAACTTGTTCTGTTCTACCTCCAGTACTACTTCATACATCTGTAGTATTGTTAAATGCGACTAATTAATGAAAAATTAATAATGTGGAACAAATGATGATGATTAATGATTCAATTTAAATATTTTTTAAAATTTACTACCTATTCGGAGTCAAGTTACGTTTCCGTTTTACTATTTTCAATTACGTGTAAATAATTTCGTAACAATAACTACAATATAAATCTTACTTAAAATAGGCGATATTTTAAAATCATATTTAACAGTAAGTCCTCACACTTAACGTCGTTGATACGTTCTTGGAGACTGTGACTTTAAGGGAAACAACGTACAAAGAAACCAATTTTACCATATGCTAATTGATATAAAAAAGTGTTAATTTCTTATAGGCATATTTCGGGACACAAACACAACCATACTTCTAAATAACGACTCGAAACATTTCTAACATTAACATTGAAATAAATTTAAGCTACACATACATTTAAGAAAGATTAATGGTTCGGCCATATCATTATGGGTCTGACTGAACCCACATAATGGGTTTGATGAAAAAAGTCCTGTTAGTTCTCACGAAAGAGTTATAAAAAATTAAAGAAAGAGGAATCGGCGTGTATGATGGTGGGTGATATGGGTAGGGAGACTTAATCTGCCTCATTGATGATAAGAATAATAAATATTTTCAAAGCGAAAATTGTACGAAGTATCTCTTATCACCACGCCATTCAAAAACAAACAATCAGCGATTCCATAGAGGAGGCTACATAAATTAAAAGTGGTGAATGGGAATAAGTCGTGTTTGCAACTTATACTGACATTAAACGATGTCTTTTTCTGTTAATGTGGATATAAGTTCACATTATTTAAAAAAAGGTAAAAGTATAATAAATGCAAATTTTAATGGTCAGATCTCTAGAAAAGAATTCGGTTAACATATTCTTATCGAATCGTGTTTATAAAGAAACTTCAACAACAACTGTAAATGATTACAAATGTATTTATATTTTTTCTTCGTCAACGTTATAATGAAACGACGTTAAGTAAGGACTTACATTCTAATATTGAAACAAGAAATGATATTATGGAAATTTTAGATGGATATAAGCTTGTCGAATTGCACTGACCTTATCCCATCAGGAAAATCTCAAGTGAAGAAATTTTGTGAAGAAGAAAATTGTCAGTCATTTAAAAAAGTAAGTTTTTAACTAAACTGATTTTACAATAATAACAACACATATTAGTTTAGATGTTAACATTTTATGAAATGCCAAAAGTGATACTGGCCTTGTTAATTGTATAAAATATTTTATTTTTCAGTATATTATTTGTTACAAGAATTCGTTAAAACATATTGTAGTAAGTATTTACAGTATTAAAATGATTAAAATATTAATAATTGTTTATTTTTGTTTTAATTACTTTAAATAATATTTTGTTTTTATTATCATAAGAGAAAATTTAATAAAATAACTAGAATAAATCTTTATAAATCGTAATATATTACGATAATATTACGTTATATTTTTTAATGTTAAGAATCAAAATTTTCATTAATATTATTTATTTTATTTATTTCAGATTAAAGCAAAAACGAAGCAAGAGTCGATGTTGAAATTTGTGGTAATATCATAATAATAATTTACGTTTTTTAAATTTAACTTAATGATTTCATTCAGATTTGTATAGAAATTAATTTTATAAACTTGATTTTCTTTTAAAAATTAAAAAATTAAAGACATAAAAACAAGTAATTTATTCAAAATAGATAAAAATTACAAATAAATTCAAAATAAATGTAGAAATAAGTTTTCTGAAATAAACTTCCAATTTTCTTCAAACAGAATTTGTTAAAGCTAAAGTTTTTCAAATACAGAAAATATATAACACGTTTTCTAAGTAGCTAGAATATTACGTTGCCGAAATTTTAAGTACTCGTTCAATGAATTTCTTGTTTTTTTTTATACATAAGAGTTTTCGAATCGATGTTGAACATATGCTCCACTGGTTTTCTTGTTTGGAAATTCTTATGAGTAAAATGTAATAGTTTGTATACAGTCTATTCGAAAGAATAACATTATTCTCATCGATGTTTCCCTAAAAAATTTTCCTGATACCAATATCAGTCTGAGCATTTAAAAGAAAATTACCTAATACCATTTTTTGTCTACCTGACGAAACTTCATTCTTTTCCGCAAGCTTTACAACAATTCATAAAAGCGAATCTAGTTCACCAATATATTAGATAGTCAGATAAATGCAGATAAAAATTTCTGAATGAAATACAGCATATGAAATTCTATATTGTAATAGTTTATTAACAATTCGAGTCACATGGCAAATCTAATAAAACAATTTGACAAAAAGTAAATAATAATATTGAAATATTTTATACTAAAGCATGGAATATTTGATTATATAGGCCTATATACGTTAATTAAAATAACGAAAATATAAAACTTATTGGGTTCTTGAAAATCAAATAATCTTTTACCGGATCCTGTGATACTCTTACTCTACTACTAGGTGAGATAAAATAACTTCTAGCGCGGCCATCCTGAGACCCAATTCTAGTCCTTTCCGGATTTTCATGGTTTATTAAATACTATTGTGGTAATTATTTCTAATTACCACAATAATATTTAATAAACCATGAAAATCCGGAACACCTTACTCTAGAGAACAGAGTTTTCTAAATGGAAAGCTTTATAAAAAAGAAAAGTTGCCGAAAATTAAGACATTGGTTTATACAAAAATTTCTTGAATTGTATGTTTGTTATAAACTTCCGTTGCTTACATACCACGAAGTATGCACGAGATGTGCAATAGAAATACAGTTTTCATAAATAAAAAGTTGTGTGAGGAAAGAGTTCGTGACAATTGAACAATCTGAAAGAAGTTTTACAGTGTGCTGCAAGAAATATCTGATGAGAATGCAGATAATCGTGTAACAAATACTGAGAAACAGTAACAATTGTAGTGATTATTAACATTCACAAGAGTTTGTATGTGCGAAAAATAAACATGGAACACATTTTCTTTTCAATTTTCATTCATTAAAACAGCAAATGGAAAGTGCAATGCACTGAGTGAAAAAATCCTTTATTCCATATACCGTATTTATTTTTGTATACCAAACGAATACGTACAACTGTACAACTACATAAAATGCAGAACAAAGATACGTTTTATGGTTTATCTTTGCTAATTTAAAATATATAATGGAATTATTTAAAGAAATGTTTAAGATCTATAACCTCAATTATCTTGATAACAGGAAAATGTGACCTAGTGAATTTTTTACATTGGACCTTTTAATTGTAGAATTAATTTTTAATAAAACTGCCGCTTATGCTGAATGGTTTTAGATTTAATGTCAACTTATTAATATGACGAAATAATTCTATTTGCAAAATAATTATTATTAAATTACCAAATAATTTTAACTCATGCTACACTATGCTACATAGTTTTTATTTCTTATATTAACAACGACAACGCGTCTTGTGAACATTTATTTATCTTATATCTTATTTATGTATATATCATATAATTATAATATAATTTTATTTCTTTATTTTTAGAAATGTGTTAACAGCAACTTCAAATAAATAGAAAATTCACCATCCTGTTTGTTGAGAGTTTAAATATTGCAGACAATTATGTTTAAATTATATATATTATCATTTAACTTACGATATTTGTCGTATCAAAATTTACAATTATACGTTAAGAATTTCAATATGTATTTTCATTAAATATATTAAAGTAATGTTCTTGTAAAAATTACTGTGATTACAAAAAATCTAATAAATTTTGTAATACAATTGCAATTGTTTTTATTTGGAAACAATCCAAACAGCTATAGACTCAAGTAGTAGATTTAGAACATTTGAGTGCAAATTCTTGAAATTATCAATATAGTAGGCTCTCGATTTACAGACCTTCGGATTTAACGGGCCAAGTATTTCTGCCCGAAAAGAAAAATTTACATCTTTTTATTAATTCGGAAATACAGCGTACTAAAAGATTAAGTCAGACGTTTCAACCGAGATACCGCGAAATATAGGACTGAGCAGGGCCATAACACTTCTAACGTGTATTACTAAAAGTACGAAAAGTACTATAATGTTGAAAAAATGTAAGGAAACAATATACCATATATTGATAAAATAGTAAGGATGCCGCAAGAAATTATTTCGAAGTTGAGGTTTATCATTGAAAAACATTGAGATATTTATCAATGAGTGTAAATTACTCAATCCACATTTTAATAATGTTTTTATTCTTATATACACACTATAATAGCACATAATGCATTTTGTAAATTATGACTATTATTAAATTAATATATGTTTTCAATTTAACGAACTTTCGGCACTCCTTTCCCAATTAGTCTGTTAAATCGAGGGACTACTATAGAGAAAAATTACTCTCGTATAAGAAAATAAATATGTATATATATAATTTAATTAAGAAAAATTATAGATTAAATAACAAATATTAAGAGTTTCTAGTGATATGAAACAATTATATTCTGTTCACAGAAAAAGTTTTGAATAATTACGTTTGATTTTTCAGTGTATAAAATGTAATTAAAGATAAAATGTAATTAAAAATGTAATTAAAGATAAAATGTAATTAAAAAAAACTCATTATTTTTTAATTTTTACTCGTTTAAATACAATAAAGGAATTTAATTATTTAAGACTGAATTTCTTTAATTTTTAAGATAGGTGTTTCTGAAAAACTGGATTATTTAATTTAAATTATAAATTAAATAAGCAAATTTAAATATTCTTTTATTAATTAAATATCCCGAAAATAATGAATTGTTGTGTGCAATTTAATAATGGTAAAATGATACATTTATTCATTTCACTTGATTTAAAATTTTATGCGATATTTCTTTGTTTTAAACTATAGTCTATTGTTGTAAAATAAAACTTTTCTAAGAAATTTTTAATCATCATAATCGACATGATTGATTTTTATGACTTACTATGGGATGAATATCATTTAATTTCACATTTTTTTATAATTAAAATTGGATAATTTGTAGTGTTGCAACGAATAGTATATTCGGCCTGAAGCCGAATACCGAATATTCGGCCAGGAGCGTGGCCGAATTGCCGAATATTCGGCCAAATTATTCGACTCGATTAACGCATGTACGAAAATTGGCGCGCAAACCGCATCATGGTAAGGACCCCGCTCTCTATTGGCCCGCTGTCACTACGCTTCGCCAATCGCGTTAATTCTTGACAGTTGTAGCGAACATACATGAGCGTCATGGCAGTATGTGATAAGTGATGATATCAAATGTGGATAACAATGAAATGACCTACACATGTAAATACAATACAATACAATACAATAAGGAAAGGGAAGAAGGCCGTACTCGTAGGTGTAGCCTTTAAAAGGGGATGAAAGGAAAATACGAAGGGAGAGAATGAGAGAAAGATTTGTAGCAGAGGCCAAGAGGGTGAAAATGTTGAAGAGTGGAAAGGGAAGGGGAAATTGTGTGCCGCATGGGGAATTTATTAAAATAGAACAAGTTACAAAATATAAAATTCCGAATACAAAATACATAGATACATATTAATAACTGATGCTAAACATAAGATAGGCGGCAGGTAATGGAATACACCAAAAAGTAATTTGATTACATAATTGTTAATTAGAATACAGAAAAATACATACAGAGGTAAACTTAGACATATACAAGAGATTATGATAAACGTTGTGGATACATTAAAACCAAAACACGATATAACTACTCAGTAAAGAAGGAATATTAGTAGATGGATATAAACAGAATACAAATACAGCGCAAAACAGAAGTTAACAACATTGCAGATAACATGGGAGAACAGTATTAAATAGTAGACACACAAACACCAAACCATTGTGTACAGAGCACCACTTTGAGTTGATAAGGAGAGTGATGGAACCTAATCCAATATTTTAATGTTCTTTGCGAAGTCCCTAAGAGCTTTGAGAGTGTTTTTGTAACTAGTCAGTTCATTAAGCTTGCAAGGCCAATGGAGTCCTGCACTGTATACGATGTCTGCCAGGGTTTTCCTTTGCACTCTGTAAAGAGGACAGTTGAAGAGAATGTGCACAGTATCTTCTTCCTCGTTCAGATTGCATGGGCAGAGTCCGTCCGTTTTATGCAGGAATCTTTTAAGATAGGTCCTGAGGTTCCCATGTCCGGTAACCAACTGGGTGAGTTGAAAGGAGACCATTTGACAGGTGGTGTTATTCCTGTCTGTAGCGTGCGGGAAGAAGTCGTGAGTAATCCTACCTGTGTTTGAATTGTCCCATCTGGTCTGCCAGTACGTTTGCATTATGCTGTGCACCTTCTGTTGGATCCAGCTAGGAGAGATCCTGGTATAACTGTCACTTTGAAGTCTTTGTGGGGCCTTCCGTGCCAGGAGGTCGGCCCTATCGTTCCCTTGCTCATTGGAGTGTCCCTTGATCCAATGGATGATGATGTTGGTTTGATTGATTAAGGTCCTGAAGATATTTAACACTGTCATGGACAATAGGTAAATTGGTGTTAGCCTTCAGAATCTGATGGATTGCTGTACGGCTGTCACTGTAAATGTGATAATTTCGTTGCTTATGAATATGGTGGTTGTTACAAATCCAGGCAAGGGCCTGCTGGATGGCAAGTGACTCTGCCTGGTTAATCGAACAGTGATCGGCCAATTTTAGATGTTTCTGATGTAGGCAGGAAGAGTTCCTAAACACAACAAAAGCACATCCGACTCCAGAGTCGGACTTGGAGCCGTCTGTGTAAATCTTGATGCCGCGTGAATCAGATGTGTTGTCGATGGAGTTCCTGATGATGATAGTCCCTGGGTGGATGCAGTAGTGCCTCGGATAGTTATCAACTCCCTTTGAAAGGAGCTAGATCCTCAATGTCTTCCCGAAGATCTTCCTTGTTAATGAGAATTTTGAAACTGTTCATATCAATGTAATTGTGAGCCAGATTGTGTAGGTTGTAATTAATTCAGATCTCCTTGATCCTAAGATCAATAGGGAGAAGGTTGGTAATGACTAAGAGGGCATCGGTGGGAGCCGTTTTGTAGGCTTTGGCTGTGATGATTGCCGAGAGCCTCTGAATAGAGAGCAATTTCCTCCTGATGTGGACTTTAGCCACAGAAGAGCCCCAGATCTCAGACCCGTAGGTGATGATTGGCTGAATGGCTGCAGTGTACAGTGTCCTGCTGGCAGTAGGCCCATAACCCCAGCGGTTCCTTGCTATTGACCTGAGAGCATGTGTAACCTTGATGGCCTTCTTGTAAATGTAGTTTACGTGCTCAGCCCAGTTAAGTTTCTGGTCAAGAACCACACCTAGAAATTTCACCGAAGTACTGTTATTGATCCTGATGTTATTCATCTTGATTAAGGGGCTTTTTTTCAGAGGACTGTTTTTAGGAAAAACGATGGCCTGGCATTTAGAGTAATTAATCTTGAGTTTCATACGTTCACTCCAGTCATAAATGCTAGAGAGTGTGTTGTTGACTCTAGCCTGGAGGACCTCCTGGTTCTTGTGTGACATGATGAGGATGGTGTCATCAGCATACCCCTGGATGACCGCATTGTACTCCGTTGGAAGGGTTGCTTGCAGGTCGAGGAGACTATTATAAAGAATGTTCCAGAGGTATTGGCCAGATTTAGAGCCCTGGGGGCAGCCTCTATGAATACTTTGGTGAATGTAGATATTGCTATCAGTGGAAACTATGATGCTTCTGTTGTTAAGATAGCTCTCCAGAAGGTTGTAGATGTTATTTGGACATTTGGCTGTCCGAAGCTCAGTCAGGATGGCTGGCCACCATGCGTGATCGAACGCTCTCTTGAAGTCAATGGTCACCATAAGACTGTGTTGACCTTTTTCTTTTGCTTTGGTGACGTACGTTTTAATGCTGTCGATGGCTCCAATGGCATTCTTTCCCTTCCTGAAGCCATATTGGTTGTTGTTCATCAGACTGTGATGTTCGTAATGGTAAGTGATCCGATTTGTCATTAGTGCGTCCAACATCTTCCCAATAGAGGACAGAAGAGAAATTGGTCTGTAGTCTGATACTGATGTAGGAGTTTTATCTTTGTTCTTAGGAATTAACTTAACCGAAGCTTGCTTCCAGACGTTGGGAAAGTGGCCAATGTCAAGACACTTATTGAAGATGACACTGAAGGTGGTGGGAATAGCTTCGAAGGCCAGTTTTGCCATTTTACTAGTGATCCTGTCTGGTCCTGGTGTTTTTTTCTCGTGTAATTTCTTAAATTCCCTAGCAATCTCGTGGAAGGAGAAGGGAATGTCATTCGCAGTGTTATAGGCCTTATTAAGGTTATGCCTAACATTGAAGTGATGTTGATTGTCCGTTGTAGTATCATCATTAGGGAATAATTCATTGACGATGTGTTGGTAAGTTTCGGCAATAGA
>NW_019384776.1:0-855 GCF_000671375.1 Centruroides sculpturatus
GAAAAGGCGGGAAAACCCGCGCGCTAGACGATTTTTATTCCCGACAATATGTATTTAATAAATTGTAGTTATAAATTAAATTTTAATGATAAAATTAAACAATTTTTGATGGCATTTCATTATCATTATCATTAGTCAGAAAACTATTAGATTTAGGTGTTTCAGTGTCTCATTTCCCTAATTATAAGAGACTATAAATGTTTATTCAATTAATAATTGTAATGTATAAATTCCAATTTCAGTCCACAATATAATTGTTATTAGTGAATTATTTTGATGAGTAACTTTTTTAAACATAACAACCAATTAAAAACTACAATTTCAATATCTTTACTGATATCATTTATCAATTTTTTAGACAACATATCAGTTGAAATTTCCACTATTACACTATTAATGAAAATTTAATTTTTGTCAAAAAGTTTAATTCTACATTTCCAGAAGATAGTACTGTACCTATGTATTAATCGAAAAAGGGTTTCACTTTGACTCAATTTGTGTAAACAACTGGAACTAAAACCATGGTTCAGATATCAAATTAAAGCTCCTACCCTGTAGATTGACGGTTGGCAACTGGTGGTCCATGACGTAATTTTAATGGTCCACAAAGAAATTCAGAAATTATTTAAATTATTATTTAAAACAGATAAATATAACTAAAGCTGTAAAGTACTATATTATTTTTCCGACTTTCCAACGATTATCGACACTACTGTGTGCCGGAAATAGCCGTTCCCTAACGGGTACTTTACGCGGATTCGCGTTAGTGTGCCAGGCCTGGACTTTAAGCGTGCACCGAATTAAATAATGACAAAGTTTGTCAATAACAAAATCAAATATTTAATTAAACTTCTA
>NW_019384776.1:9571-18867 GCF_000671375.1 Centruroides sculpturatus
CCATTGTTACTTAACACTTCCATTGTTGATGGAAGTGTTAAGCCTTAATCCTGTCTTTCTCCCCCCCGGGAGGAATTTCGAAAAATCCCTTCTTAGTGTGCGTTTTCGTGACGTACCCTATCTGTGTACCAAATTTCAGCTTCCAACTCCTAACCATTTGGGTTCTGCACTTATTATTATTATCATTATTATTATCAACCCATCTCGATTATATTATAGATTATAATAAAGTTACAATAAATTAAGTTTATATATAAATTAGGTACTGTATATATAATTATATGTACAGTACCTAATTTATATATAATACTGTACAGACGATAGTAAACTGAACTTACCCGCCTAAACTCTCCGTAGCGTGGCGCTGGACGGCGGAAAAAGTAGTTCGGCTGCCCGATGATGTTTTACTGAATTATAGGAGTTTTTTTAACCATGTTTGTACGGATACCGTCGCAATTTTTTCGTCGTCATATAGGAATCCGAACTATAGGAACCCGTGTTATAGGGGGATCTACTGTATATATAATGCATATAAAATTATTAATATAGATAAACATATATACGTATACCATACTCAATGCTCGTAAAAATTTGTATCTTTAAAAATTATATTAGTGGTCCGCGATATCTAAAAGGTTGCTGACCCCTGCTGTAGATGATGTTGCTGAACAGAGATTTGAGAAAGGTGCAAAGTGAACCATTGTGTGGTGTTCAGGTGTGGTGAAGTGGCAAATATACAATGTTAAGTCTGTGGGACAAACATGTCAGAGTCCCACTGCATTAGCTTTAGTACCAGCAATTGTTTTTTGAGTTTTGCAGTTTCATTATTGTAAATATTGAGGTCAATAAATATACATTTTAGTTACTAAGGATTGTTTTTACACCCTCTTCCAAATCGACCTCATCAATCCACCTTTTCTTCAAAAGCCCAAGCGATGCCAGACATTTGCAGCTAGTATATTATTTGGAATAAAAGAAGTTTTTTGTAATCAAATTTTTTTAAGAAAACAAATTCAATAATAATTTGTAAAATAAATAACTCAAACTATTGTAATTTAAAAAGAAATTTATTATAAAAGTTTCCTTTTAACAGCAGATGTGATTTTACAATGATTTCATAGTTTCAATTATGTCATAATTTTTAACGATAAATAATATTTTTCATAAAAAAAAACAACTCATATTAATAAATTAATTATAAATTAACCGTGAAAAAATAATGAGAATATTTAAAATAGAAGTTCAAGATCTATAAAAAAGAAATAACAGATTATACTAATGCAATAAATTAAGGACTGGGTAATTTTTAAAATTACTTTTACAATGCTATACATAAAAAAAAAAAAAAAATTGGTGATTCCATTTCAAATAATCAACAATTTAGTTATACACGTGTAATTTTGAAATATCAATATATTCCAAAATAAAAACTTTTTATCTTAAATTTTTTATTTTTGGTTCATTTTCATTTAATAACAAAATCTGACTGTGAAATTCAAATATACAGTATAGTCATCAATAGGATGACTATCATGCCAAAATACTGTATAATAAAATAAAATGGAGAAGACACTGAGGTTGGCATCACATTTACATTTTTTATCACAAGCACTTTCGATGAACTTACAGTCATCGTCATAAGGCAAATATAGAGATTTACCGGAAAATTAAACAGAAATAATCTGATGTACAATATAACGCATAAAATTTTAGGTTGAGACTTTTGTCAAAGCCGTTAAGAACATGAAACAAATATTCAAATATAATTCATAGTTTCAATTAGTTCAAATATGATTTCATAGTTTCAATTATGTCATAATTTTTAACGATAAATAATATTTTTCATAAAAAAAAAAAAAACAAATTAATATAATATAATATAATTCGAAAACCAAACGAGCAGTAAGCTCTGTGATGTGTGGGTTGGAGCATGTGCAGAACCAGGCTCATGCTATATGCATACTGGAGAATGCTAGTATTTGCTTAAATGCTTGCATAGCATGACCTGACACCGGGCAGATCCCCCCTCCAATGTTGCGTGTCTTAGGTTGTTCTTTCAACCAAAAACCCATAAGACAAACTGGCCGTTACGTCCTCTAGTAAACAAATGGTCTCACCCTATCTATTATTTAGAAAAAGTGCTTGCTAAATTCCTTCACACAATAGTTCCGGACTCTCCATATGTTACTCCCTCTTCTGTAACAGCTAAATCCATCATCGCTTCAAGTATTGGTACACTATGGCCAGACACCTACACCTTCTACAAGCTAGATGTAATATCTTTATATCCTTCAGTGCCCACCTTTGAGGCTGTAATGCTGGCTAATTCTCTCCTTCTAAAAAAGGGCTTTAACATCCAACAGGTGCCTGATATACGTGATGCGCTCACCTTCATCACCGAGTACAATTACTTTCATTTTAACCAAAAAATCTATTTACAAAAGCAAGGGGTCTCTATGGGTTCTCTTTTATCTGCAATCCTAGTGGAACTTTTTATGAGAGAGATTGAGCACAGAACGTTCAATTCTGCGCTTGCCATCCACTACCCGAGGCTGTATTTGCCTTATGTTGATGACATCCTCATAGCATGGGAAGACACAGATGAGATGTTCCTCACCTTTATGCAACAACTCTCAAGTATATATTCTTCCACCAGTTTCACTTGGGAGAAAGAAAGCAATGTGGCAATAACATTCTTAGACCTGCATATACATAAATCTTCAGAAGGGCCACAATTCTCGGTTAATCACAAATCTAGCATAGCTCCGCACATTATACCAGCAGAGGCCTTTCAGCTTTCTCGATACGTTAATGCTGCCATTGCCTCCCTCATCAGAAGGGCATACTTACTATCCTCTACGCAAGAGCTGGTAAACATCGAGTTAGACAACATCAGTTTGGCAGTACGCACTGCTGGCATTTCACGTGCAAAATTTACACATGTGCTCAATAGGGTAAAGAAAGCACTGTTTCCAAGCTCTACGTTATGCAGTAAGAGGGAGTTTTTGATGGTACAAACATCGTTGCCATATCTTGGACCCCCCTATATACGCATCTGCAGAATCTTTAGGCAGTGCAATCTTGTACTTCCAAACCTATGCAAGCTTATTTGTAATTATAGAGACAAATTTTCCACTTTTGAGAAATCGGGGGTCTATGCTGTTCCTCTAGAAAATCCTGCAACGGGGCTAAACACAAGATATATCGGGGTCACTACTAGAATGCTTGCCAGCTGCCTTGAAGAGCACCAAGACGATGTTGTGAGGGGTAGGCACCACCGAGCTCGCAAGAAAGGTACTTGAGCAGGGTTACAACCCGCTATGATCCCAAGCGGCTATGTTCAAGAGCTGTAAGGATCAAAAAATTGTTTTCATCAGGGAATCTCTCCTTACTACCATCTTGGACACGTGCAACACCCCAATGCTTGATCTGCCCAGTGTATGGGTCACACTATACAAGCATTTAAGCAAATACCAGCATTCTCCAGTATGCATATAGCGTGAGCCTGGTTTTATGCATGCACCAACCCATGCATCATGGAGCTTACTGCTCGTTCGGTTTTCGAATTATATTTGAATATTTGTTTCGTGTTCTTAACGGCTTTGACAAAAGTTTCAACCTAAAATTTTATGCGTTCTATTCTACATCAGATTATTTCTGTTTAATTTTTTGGTAAATCTCTGTATTCACCTGATGACAACGTCTATAAGTTCGTCAAAAGTACTTGCGATAAAAAAATGTACATGTAACACCGACCTCAGTGTCTTCTCTATTTTATTTTATTGTATAGTATAGTCAAGTTATGAGGTTAAAATTAAACACAAAAGTTCAAAATGTTACTAAAAATAAATGATTTTGGCTTTTGTATATAACTAACTATACTGTTAATATATCAGGTCAGTCCATAAGTTTGTGCGCATTTTTATCTACAAAAAAAGCAACAAAAAATTTTAATTAAATTTTATTTCAACCTATAATGTATTCAACATTATTTTGTACAATTTCTTGCCATCTTGATGGTAACTTTTTAATCCTGTCTTTGTAAAATGATTTCGGTTTTGAATCAAAATATTCAGAAATAGCCTTTTTTACATTGTTCTCATCCTCAAAAGTTTTTCCTTTTAAAAAATTCTGCAAACTCCGAAAAANTTGGTTTTTCTTCTATTTTTAAGTTACTAAGGTGAATGGTGAGGAAACCTTCGTCTTAAATAAACATAAGCCCCAAACAAAATATAATGAAAGCAAAATAAAAGTAAAATAAAAATAAAGCTCAGACTTGGTTCCTTACAAAGCTAGTAAAAAAATATACTACAAAAATCAAAAATTTTAAGCATTTAGTAATGGTTAATGTAATGGTCAAGTAATGGTGTGCACGACTGGTTTGCACAGAAGCATTATACTCTTAGAAGTATAATTTTCAAATTGTCTTATTTTATTTCTTTTATCTATGGTTTCTGCCTCACTACATTTGGCAACGGCACCAAATACAGCAAAGAGTAAAATTATTATTTCAGTATTTAATCCATTCAAATATCTGTAGATGTATATCGTTTGTTTTTATGCAATCATATGAATCATCTCATTGTATAAACATTAGTGATGTAACGAATATTCAGTTACTATTCAGTATTCAGCCTATTTGGCCTATTTTTTGCTATTCAGCCAAATACCGAATATTTAATCACTATTCGGCTGAATACCGAAAAACAGGAGTAAGAAATAACAAAAACACAGTAAATTAATCATTTTGGTATTTAGATTTAATGTTATCTAATTAATGTTGTTTGTTTATATTTATTTATAACTTATAAGACGCACAAAATAAAAAAGAAAATAATATTAGTCACATGTATTCGCAATTTATAATTACAAAGATCAGCAGACGTACACACATTCGTTCGAGAATTGTCGCACATCTGAGGGTCTGACCCTGCCTATCCTTCTTTTTAAGCGCTCTTCCCTCTATCACTCTAGTCCATGTATGCCTATGCATACATCATAATACACCCTCACAATACTTTCGATTCATCACTTTTCCGTCGTAGATTTCCAATTTTACAATTACGTGACTCATAGCCTGGTGATAACGCAGAAAAGAGACAGATAGGATGATGGTATAAGTCACAGTTATGATTTTACAGATTCGAGACAGCTTGGTAGCCTAAACGGCCCCAAGCTTTCTCCCGTGCACACTAAGTGACTTTCATTACAAGCATTTAGCCTTCCTAAGTCTATGACAACAATTATTTGACATTGACAGCCATGAATTTCGCGCCAATAAGCTGCCTCGACTTGTTCGATTATGTTATCAACTCAATTTCATATTTATTTTCACATTTTCACTTGGCGGTCCTTCTCTCTTCTTTTTCCGTTATTTACATGTGTAGGTCATTTCATTGTTATCCACATTTGATATCATTATCACATACAGTACTGCCATGACGCTTGTGTCTGTCCGCTACAACTGTCAAGAATTAACGTGATTGATGAAGCGTAGTGACAGCGGGCCAATAGAGAGCAGGTCCTTACCATAATGTGTTTTGCGTGCCAATTTTCATATGTGTGTTAATCGAGCCGAATATTTGGTATTCGGCCTGAGGCCGAACATACTATTCGTTGCAACACCAATAAACATACAATTAAGGTAAAGTACTCAATAATTCATAACAATGATTCATTCAATCTTTCTAATATACATTTACGTACTTCTTTAAATGTATAAGTGGTGTCAACATTAAAAATTAATTTCTTTGTACTTGTACTCCTATACGTAATGAGTATATGCATTTGAAATCTTGCACTTATGAGTAGCCAAATAGTTTTTGCATTTTTAAAGCTATGTTTAAAATTATACATAATATTTTGAATATATTTAAGCAATCAAAATTATTAGGAATATATTATTTTTGTAAAGTTCTAGGATCAAAAAATTAAAATGGATGAAAAGAAGCAATCGACAATTTTACATTTTTTTTCACAATGCTTCAGGTAAACGTAAGTTAGTTGAAGAATTACAAGAGCCCCCACAGATTCCATCATCATCAAGCATCAGCAGGAAAGAAGATAAAACTGAAGGTCGAGAATATGATCATGATTATTTGAAATATGGTTTTATAGAAGAACCTAAAACAGAACTTAATCCACAACCATTTTGTGCATATATTCTATGAGTTTATCCAATGAAGCCATGAAACCATCAAAACTTACCAGACATTTCCTGACTAAACATCCAGATTTAGCTAATAAGTCAGTTGAATATTTTCAGAGATTGTGTGATAATTTACAAAAGCAAATATATCCTTTAAATAAAATGACAATTCAATATAAGTCTGTATTAAAAGCCTCTTATTTGATGGCATTTCAAATAGTGAAATCAAAAAAAGCCTTATATAATTGGAGAGGAACTAATTAAACCTTGCTTATTACAAGCTTGTGAGGAGGTTTTGGGAAATCAAACTGCCTAAAAAATGAAGGTAATTCCTATGTCTGCTAGGTCTGTGAAACGCAGAATTGAAGAGATAGCTGAAGATGTTGAAGTTCAAGTAGTAGAAATTAAAAAACAAGGATTTACCGATCGACCCCAGGATGAGATGCTCGTACAAAGTCCTTTTGGAATACGATAATATCACAAATCAAGAAAACGAGCAGCTAATAACAATATACACGGACGGATCAAAGGACGACCAGGGAGTAGGATCTGGACTCATAATCAAAAAAGGAAAAAAAGACAATGTATCAGGCAGCTTTCAGGCTGGCAAATGAATGCACTATAACCCAAGCCGAGTTATGGGCGATCTATAAGGCCATCTCATACATAAAACAACTAAATCTGACAACGCCAAAAAAGCTAATCATTTTCACAGACAGCAAGGTCGCCTTATATATTCTCAAAACAATGAAAAACAACTTGGCACTCGCAGCAGATCTAATTGCTCTTGCCCATGACCTAGGACAGCAATTTGAAATCTTGTTCCAATGGATACCAAGTCACAGTGGTTATAGAGGCAACAAACTTGCAGACAAATTGACGAAAAAAGCAAGGACGAACTCAAAGAATACATACACTCATTTCCAGTTAATTATGTGCACCGCTATGTAAGACAAGAAATCAGGATCCTATGGCAAGGGAATGGAACAAGTCAAACACCGGAAAACAATGCCACAAATTTATTCCTTCAATCAAAAGGCGACACAAAAACAAAAGTTTCTGCCCAAGCTACAAACTCACACAATGTCTCACTGGACACGGGGCGTTCAATGCCTACTTAGAACGCTTCAGGAAGAAGAACTCCAACAAGTGCAACGTTGACATAAATTCTGAAGACACCATAGAACATCTGATCTACGATTGTACCAAATACAGAGACCAACGACTAAAACTGATGGGGACTTGTCTCAAGGAAGGTTTCAATTTGCCTCCCGGTTAGCACAATTTCATTGACAACAAAAATTTGATGAAAGCCACCATCAAATTTATTAAGGAGAGTAAGGCTCTCGATCCACCGAGCGGCTCTCCCAACGATGGAGTATAAACATTGTTAACGCCTTGTATATATGTACATACATTTAAATGTAATTGTTTTCTGATCTTAATAAATGCGAGGTGGCGCCCATGGGATTCCGTGGAGGGGCTCTGGGCTATTTCTTATCTCACACTGTCCTATCTATCTTTATTTCCTCTTCCTCCTAATCATCAACTTTCCTAAACTCTTCTTTCATATTCTTACAGGGCAAAGTCCTAGCTAAAAGGATAGCGCTTCTTAACTGTAAAATAAGAACAAGAACAAGAAGTAGAAATGATCAAAAATGCAACATTTTATGCAATTCAACTTGATGAATCATCCGACATAACAAACAAAGTTATTCTTCTTTGCTTTGAGAGACTTAATTTTGAAAAATATTTAAAAGAAGAATTTCTATGTTCACTCAACTTGCTGGGTAGAACAACTGGATCTGAAATTTTCAATGTATTGAATGATTTTCTGAAGCATGAAATTGATTGGGAAAATGTATAAGGATATGTACAGACAGTGCTGCAAGTATGACCGGGCACCAATCTGGAGTTGTTAAAAAAATAAAAAATGTTGGACACACAGATATAATTTTGAATCATTGTATTTTACACCGTGAACAACTTGCTGCGAAAAGATTATCTCCAGAATTACATGAAGTACTGTCTGAGGTAATTAAAATTGTAAATGAAATTCGGCATAAAGCTCTCAACTCTTGATTATTTGAATCACTTTGTGATGAAATGGGCTAAGAACATAAGCATCATCTTCATGCTGAGGTGCATTGGCTGTCAAAGGGTAAAGTTTTAACCCAATTGTTTAATATGCGACAAGGAGTAGAATTATTCTTTCAACAACAAAATAAATCTAAATTCCAAATTTTCTTCTGCAATGATGACTGGGTAGCAAAGCTTGCTTATTTGGCAGACATTTTTTCTTTGTTACATGAGTTGAACATATCTATTCAAGGAGAACTTTCAGACATTTTTACTTTGCGAAGTAAAATGGATGCATTCCAGAAGAAAATATTGTTATGGAAAGAACTATTAATCGGCAAAGATTTGCAAATGTTTCCAAATCTGAATGAATACATAAAAGAAAAAGACATCAACCAACAGACAATAGTCTTGTTCAACAGCACTTTTGAATCAAAGAATCTTTTGAACATTATTATCCAAAAGAAAAGGATACCAGAAAAGGAAATATGTGGATAGTAAACCCATTTTCTTCAAATATTGAGGAAAGCAATTATGTGAAAGAAAAAGAAAGTTTTATCAAATTATTGTCAGATGATAGTCTCAAACTTCAATTCAACTCATCTTCAAGAAGTCATTTTTGGCTTTCTGTAAAAAGCAAATATCCAATATTGAGCAAAAAAGTCTTAAAATTTCTGTCTCCATTCACAATGACCTACTTGTATAAAGAAACATTCTCAACTGTAACAGCTATTAAAAACAAGTATAGCACTTGGCTATACTTGTTGAAATAGAAGCTCCTTTACATGTTGCAGTGACATCATTGGAGCCAAGGATTAGTAAAATAATTTTAAAGCAAAAGCAGCAAATGTTTCACTAATTTTTATATATACAGTAGAGCGTCGATTTTCCGAAAGTCAATCATCCGAAAGAATTCCAGTCGGCAAATTTAAATTTTCGCCAGTGCTGTGGCACTTCAATCTTTGGCTATGTCTTGGGCTACTCAAATATTTTACGTTTTTGATACTAAATTAACATCTGAAGTATAATTTTTTATTGTTTTTATATTTTTCAATATATTTATTTTGTT
>NW_019384776.1:26544-34279 GCF_000671375.1 Centruroides sculpturatus
AATTACAGTTTGATTATGAACAGTATTTAATTTTTTGGCTGCATTTGTAGCATTCTCATCACTTAAAAATAAAAAGTATAAAACATGTCTCTTATATTCATCTGTTACTTCCATTTTAACGAAAATAAACAACTGAAATGTTCCCAATTCTGAATAGTATTATATGAATGAAATCCAATTTAACACTTCAGTGTAAAAAGTATCACATTAGACTGGCATTTTTAACAGCAAAACAAGATTTTTCTCAAGATCATAAAATAGGCAAGAACTTATGGACTGACCTGATAAATTTATTGAATTAAACTTGTATAAAAAGATTTTATTGAAATATAATCAAAACAAAATATATTCTTTATCTAGCTAAAGAAAATTTATATCACCTGTTGGTGTTGTAATAATACAAGGAGTATATGGTAACTGATTAAGCCCTTCTTCCACGACAAGACGAATCTGTAAAAATTGTAATTATGTTAAATTTTATTTAACTTTCTCATTTACTAACAATCCATATTAATCAAATAAAAATTTTAACATACAAGATTTGTTTAAATCCCGATTTCATACAAATATATATTAATACATACTAAAATCCACTTATTGTAATCACTTTTGAATTTGCCTATAATGATAATGATAACTTATATAACATTATATGATAGCAGATGAGCCCAGCATTGCTCAGGCAAGTAAGTTAATTCTCATTATAATAGAGAATTAACTTACTTGATGATAACCTTACTTGAATAAAATGATTAATTTTAAATTCTAAAATCTAAAAAAATTTGTTTGGAACATTATACAGTAGAGCATCGATTATCCGATTCAATTGGGGACTGGGGTTGTCGGATAACAGAAAAAACAGATAACCGAAAAATATGAAAAAATACATTATTAGTATAGTATATTAGTATATCCCATGTAATTAGTATATTGCTATTAACCTACTTCGTGTTGAATTTTCATCGATGTTAAGCCTAACAAACATTTTTAAAAAATAATAATCGTCATTATTGTATCATTAAAAATTAGGCCTTGTTTAAATACTGGCTCCCTTTCATGGTTGAGCCAGTGTTGCCAGCTAAAACACATAAAAATACTATTAAAGTAGCCAAGACACTTTAGTGCCTTGTAGTGTTACATCATTAGTAGACACTTGAATTTGCCGACTAGAACGTGATCAGTTAACTGATGTGACGGTTGATCAGGGGGTCAGATAATTGATGCTCTACTGTATTTCAAATCTAGAACCAATTCAAATATTGATTTGAATTTGTTTATTTTGGATTTATTGTTTTTGGGTTACCCAAAGAGTGGAAATGATTAAAATATTTATTAATTTCCAAAATGTGTACTATATGTGCCACTATTTACTTTCCTTCTTTATTATACCAACTAAAACTAACTCTCTCTTCCTCTTTCCTCAGGGGTGGAATTTTCAAAAATCCCTTCTTAATGTGCATTCTCTCATGGCATGCCCTACGAAACGCAGTCAAAAAAAAAAAAAAAAAAAACACATTTAAAATAGTACAGTAGAAGTTGAGTTCTTTAGGATAAGCCTTAATCCTCTCCCTCTCCCTCACGGGGAGATTTCCAAAAATCCCTTCTTAGTGTACATTCTTGTGACGTACCTTAACTGTGTACCAAATTTCAACTTTCAACTCTTAACCATTTGGGCTTTGAGCTTATTATTATTATTATCAACCCATTCAATTATATTATAAGATAAGCAAATGAAACTGTAACTAGTGAAAATTCAGAATCAATATTATTGAATCTGATATTAAAAGGATATGCTGAAACACTTAAAAAAGAGTTAAAACATCTCTTAGTACAGTGGAATAACTTAATAAACAATTAAATCAAAAGCCTTAAATTATATTCCAGTATGATTTAATTAGAAAAGGGTTTTTTTCAATTAACGTTTTTGATCTGCAATTGGAGATCTTCAGTCTGTATATTCGACGATGGAATGATTAAATCAAACAATGATGTTTTTTGTAAAATTAAATGAAAGAAATTCTTCAAATAGTTAGTTGAAAAACTTTTTCAAATTAAAATAGAAATTTTATTTACTGTAATTCCATTTAATATTCAGACAGATACATAACTAAACATGTTAAAAAATAAGATTGAATTAATTTTGTTTATTTATAAACACAAAGAATGAACACTGTTATAAAAATATAAAGTAAAAGTTAAAATTGCACACAACAACTTAATTAAAAAAAAGCAAAGTTCGGATAGATTGCTACAAATTTTACATTGCAATTTAATATTTAGTTAGGCATCCTTCTGTACAGAAGGATGCCTAACTAATATTAAACTGCATAGTACAGCCTTTCTTTTCAGCTTCAACTTAACCAGTTTTGCAGTGTAACTTATTCGGAGCTATCAATAATTTCATTCCAATCTATAAGAGTTTTCAGTTCAGTTTTATTCTTGATATGTTTCTGAATCCTTCATTGAATTAAGTTCATTCCATAAGTTTATCACACATCATTTTAAAGAAAAATTAATTTCAGTTAATTTTTAGATAAGATATTAAAAATTTGTTTTTAAAAGGAAGAAGATCTTGCTATGATAGCAGCTCAGCAATATTATATTGATCATGGCACAGATCTCCTCTTAGATCAATTAGTAGCATTGCTGCCAAATTACATTCCTGATTATTGTCTTCAAGCAAGTGATAAAAGTATTGAACGATGNAAAGGTGACTTTGTTGTAAGACTGTTTCTTGAGGTGTTGAGAAAGGACATTGAATAAATCGCTATTGTATAGTCTTAAAATGTATTATATTTACACACTTAAATGTATTTTTCAATATATTGCACGTTTCGAAAGTATTCGACATGGTCGTACTTATAATCTTACTTAAATGGTTATTAATTTTATTAAATATTGTAGTAAATGTTACATTCTTTACATTAGAGCTACTTAAATAATAATTTAATACAGTAAGACCCCGCTTAACACTAATTCGATATAACACAGTCTACTTGAAACCTAAAAAAATTATCAAAATTTACGCTGATTTAAATTATCATGGCATTTCATTGATTCGTATATAATACGATTATTTGCGAACACAAACCAATCAGCAAAAGGTGGCAAAAAGGTGTACTTTCTTTAAATCTATGTTTGTTTGGTGCAATTTTGGAAAAAATATATCATCATGACTTGAATCATGAAGAAATATTGACTTCACTTAGCAAGAATTAACTAATAAATGCACGAATGGAGTGTGGAAGAAGTTATGGCTGAAGGTATCCAAGAATTCTCAATGAGAAGAGCCTATCATTGTATCGTTAGGTTGACCAAACTCAACCAAATTGTTATAGCAAGACTAGGAGATGTAGATGAACAGGATATTGAGGAGTTACCACAGGTTTCTGGTGAGAGTCTTATCAACGACAACTTTCAAGAACTGGCAGAACAAGGAATCTGTGTAGAATTGGAAAATAGTGATTCTGAACATGAAGAACCCAAAAACTTTCTCTACAGATTTCCTTAGTAAAAGTTTAGTAACAATAACTGATATTGTTGATCAAATTGTAGCAATGAGCTAGATTTTGAAAGGAGTGCAAAAGCAAAACGAGCTGTTTTGGGTGTGATCTTCTGCTACCAACATTTGCTTAAGGAAAGAAAAAAGAGACAAATGAAACTTCACAACTTTATTGCAAAAAAACAAGAATTTCAGAAAAGTCAGGACCTTCATCACAAAAAATAAACTGTACATTTCTAACTAACATAAACATATGTTAAATGACACATATGTTTATGTGTTATTTAACATATATTACTATACAAATTAATATAAAAATAACTTAAAATTAAAGTAAAATTTGTTTATTTTTGGTTGTGTGTTCCCCTATCCCTATTTACTCTATGTTAAAATGACGTCGTTTAACATTGTTTCGTTTAGAGCTTTGTCGTTTAGGAACTCATCCCCCGCATTAAGCGGNACAGACGATAGTAAACTGAACTTACCCGCCTAAACTCTCCGTAGCGTGGCGCTGGACGGCGGAAAAAGTAGTTTGGCTGCCCGATGATGTTTTACTGAATTATAGGAGTTTTTTTAACCATATTTGTACGGATACCGTCGCAATTTTTTCGTCGTCATATAGGAATCCGAACTATAGGAACCCGTGTTATAGGGGGATCTACTGTATATATAATGCATATAAAATTATTAATATAGATAAACATATATACGTATACCATACTCAATGCTCGTAAAAATTTGTATCTTTAAAAATTATATTAGTGGTCCGCGATATCTAAAAGGTTGCTGACCCCTGCTGTAGATGATGTTGCTGAACAGAGATTTGAGAAAGGTGCAAAGTGAACCATTGTGTGGTGTTCAGGTGTGGTGAAGTGGCAAATATACAATGTTAAGTCTGTGGGACAAACATGTCAGAGTCCCACTGCATTAGCTTTAGTACCAGCAATTGTTTTTTGAGTTTTGCAGTTTCATTATTGTAAATATTGAGGTCAATAAATATACATTTTAGTTACTAAGGATTGTTTTTACACCCTCTTCCAAATCGACCTCATCAATCCACCTTTTCTTCAAAAGCCCAAGCGATGCCAGACATTTGCAGCTAGTATATTATTTGGAATAAAAGAAGTTTTTTGTAATCAAATTTTTTTAAGAAAACAAATTCAATAATAATTTGTAAAATAAATAACTCAAACTATTGTAATTTAAAAAGAAATTTATTATAAAAGTTTCCTTTTAACAGCAGATGTGATTTTACAATGATTTCATAGTTTCAATTAGTTCAAATATGATGATTCCATTTCAAATAATCAACAATTTAGTTATACACGTGTAATTTTGAAATATCAATATATTCCAAAATAAAAACTTTTTATCTTAAATTTTTTATTTTTGGTTCATTTTCATTTAATAACAAAATCTGACTGTGAAATTCAAATATACAGTATAGTCATCAATAGGATGACTATCATGCCAAAATACTGTATAATAAAATAAAATGGAGAAGACACTGAGGTTGGCATCACATTTACATTTTTTATCACAAGCACTTTCGATGAACTTACAGTCATCGTCATAAGGCAAATATAGAGATTTACCGGAAAATTAAACAGAAATAATCTGATGTACAATATAACGCATAAAATTTTAGGTTGAGACTTTTGTCAAAGCCGTTAAGAACATGAAACAAATATTCAAATATAATTCATAGTTTCAATTAGTTCAAATATGATTTCATAGTTTCAATTATGTCATAATTTTTAACGATAAATAATATTTTTCATAAAAAAAAAAAACAAATTAATATAATATAATATAATTCGAAAACCAAATGAGCAGTAAGCTCTGTGATGTGTGGGTTGGAGCATGTGCAGAACCAGGCTCATGCTATATGCATACTGGAGAATGCTAGTATTTGCTTAAATGCTTGCATAGCATGACCTGACACCGGGCAGATCCCCCCTCCAATGTTGCGTGTCTTAGGTTGTTCTTTCAACCAAAAACCCATAAGACAAACTGGCCGTTACGTCCTCTAGTAAACAAATGGTCTCACCCTATCTATTATTTAGAAAAAGTGCTTGCTAAATTCCTTCACACAATAGTTCCGGACTCTCCATATGTTACTCCCTCTTCTGTAACAGCTAAATCCATCATCGCTTCAAGTATTGGTACACTATGGCCAGACACCTACACCTTCTACAAGCTAGATGTAATATCTTTATATCCTTCAGTGCCCACCTTTGAGGCTGTAATGCTGGCTAATTCTCTCCTTCTAAAAAAGGGCTTTAACATCCAACAGGTGCCTGATATACGTGATGCGCTCACCTTCATCACCGAGTACAATTACTTTCATTTTAACCAAAAAATCTATTTACAAAAGCAAGGGGTCTCTATGGGTTCTCTTTTATCTGCAATCCTAGTGGAACTTTTTATGAGAGAGATTGAGCACAGAACGTTCAATTCTGCGCTTGCCATCCACTACCCGAGGCTGTATTTGCCTTATGTTGATGACATCCTCATAGCATGGGAAGACACAGATGAGATGTTCCTCACCTTTATGCAACAACTCTCAAGTATATATTCTTCCACCAGTTTCACTTGGGAGAAAGAAAGCAATGTGGCAATAACATTCTTAGACCTGCATATACATAAATCTTCAGAAGGGCCACAATTCTCGGTTAATCACAAATCTAGCATAGCTCCGCACATTATACCAGCAGAGGCCTTTCAGCTTTCTCGATACGTTAATGCTGCCATTGCCTCCCTCATCAGAAGGGCATACTTACTATCCTCTACGCAAGAGCTGGTAAACATCGAGTTAGACAACATCAGTTTGGCAGTACGCACTGCTGGCATTTCACGTGCAAAATTTACACATGTGCTCAATAGGGTAAAGAAAGCACTGTTTCCAAGCTCTACGTTATGCAGTAAGAGGGAGTTTTTGATGGTACAAACATCGTTGCCATATCTTGGACCCCCCTATATACGCATCTGCAGAATCTTTAGGCAGTGCAATCTTGTACTTCCAAACCTATGCAAGCTTATTTGTAATTATAGAGACAAATTTTCCACTTTTGAGAAATCGGGGGTCTATGCTGTTCCTCTAGAAAATCCTGCAACGGGGCTAAACACAAGATATATCGGGGTCACTACTAGAATGCTTGCCAGCTGCCTTGAAGAGCACCAAGACGATGTTGTGAGGGGTAGGCACCACCGAGCTCGCAAGAAAGGTACTTGAGCAGGGTTACAACCCGCTATGATCCCAAGCGGCTATGTTCAAGAGCTGTAAGGATCAAAAAATTGTTTTCATCAGGGAATCTCTCCTTACTACCATCTTGGACACGTGCAACACCCCAATGCTTGATCTGCCCAGTGTATGGGTCACACTATACAAGCATTTAAGCAAATACCAGCATTCTCCAGTATGCATATAGCGTGAGCCTGGTTTTATGCATGCACCAACCCATGCATCATGGAGCTTACTGCTCGTTCGGTTTTCGAATTATATTTGAATATTTGTTTCGTGTTCTTAACGGCTTTGACAAAAGTTTCAACCTAAAATTTTATGCGTTCTATTCTACATCAGATTATTTCTGTTTAATTTTTTGGTAAATCTCTGTATTCACCTGATGACAACGTCTATAAGTTCGTCAAAAGTACTTGCGATAAAAAAATGTACATGTAACACCGACCTCAGTGTCTTCTCTATTTTATTTTATTGTATAGTATAGTCAAGTTATGAGGTTAAAATTAAACACAAAAGTTCAAAATGTTACTAAAAATAAATGATTTTGGCTTTTGTATATAACTAACTATACTGTTAATATATCAGGTCAGTCCATAAGTTTGTGCGCATTTTTATCTACAAAAAAAGCAACAAAAAATTTTAATTAAATTTTATTTCAACCTATAATGTATTCAACATTATTTTGTACAATTTCTTGCCATCTTGATGGTAACTTTTTAATCCTGTCTTTGTAAAATGATTTCGGTTTTGAATCAAAATATTCAGAAATAGCCTTTTTTACATTGTTCTCATCCTCAAAAGTTTTTCCTTTTAAAAAATTCTGCAAACTCCGAAAAAGATGATAATCACTGGGAGCAATATCTGGCAAATATGGTGGATGAGGTAAAATTTCCCAGTTGAAGCTTTTGAGTTGAGCAGTTGACGTTGTTGTCAGTTAGCTATTGACAGTTCATGTGGTATCCATTTTCCTAGCTTTGAAACTTTTCCGA